>NC_056728.1:1839479290-1839684290 GCF_019279795.1 Protopterus annectens
TGATTCCTTGATAACAGCCACTCTGTTTGGCATTATTGATTGCATGATGTACCTTACATTAGAATAAATTTCAACAACTTTGACTACTTGTGCTGTAACATTTTGTTGCGTACAACTATTCAAAAAAATTCTTATCATCATTATCCAGTTATGTCATTTCCATTACCTCACAATCTTCACTGTCATGAAATATTGTACACACTTGCTATGTAAAGTCACTTGCCCTAAATTGAACTTGGCATAATGGTGAAGGTCTTCATCTCATAAACACAAATTACAGGGTTTGATTTTCACTTTTGGTTATTGGCTAGGCTTAAAAGGGCTCATTGGGGCAGTTAACCTAGTATTCACCTATGAACCTATAATTGTTTGCTTAGTGGCCTGCCTTCTAAACCTGGACACAGCTGTAGAATTCCATGCATTATCTGAAAGAGGCAATGGATGAGCCTCTGTTAGACATTCAGCACATTAGATTGCCTCTCTAAACTTAGTTTGATTCTGGAGCATTAGATTCATCTTCACCACATATATCTCATCTCTTTGGATTCATCTTGTCTTATTTCTGATCTATGTTCATAGCATCCTGAGCTGTCATTCTCTGAAACAGTGCTAAGTATATTGGCATCCTGTTGCGTGTAGTAAATGCAAACTTGATTTGCTTTTGAATAAATAAATGTTTCATGATTCTTCTTTTTAGAACTGGTATTTTTTTCCTTCTACATACTACAACCTTGGCCCTGCTACTTGTTCTGTTACAATAACTTTTTGTTGTTATTCTTGATGAGGTATTGGCATCTGAATCCCTATTCTCTCTCTCTTTTCTAAGGAAGATAAAGGTTTAGAGTGTTTATCACAGTAAATATTTTGTTTTTGGTTCTCTGGCAACATTAGTGTCATAGTGACTGGAACTTTACTTGTCAGCCATCTGCCTATAAGTAATTATACAGATGATAGTCCCGTACCTTGAGTGGTATATTCCTGTATTATAATAGAGAATACACACAAGTGACACTTAACTTTCCCATTACCTCTATTCTTCATCTGATTCTTCATTGTCTGAATCCTTCTCTTGACTTAACCATTATTCCTTGGATAACTAAGATTCACAGTTACATGCCTGAACTCTAGCAGTTTGGCTACATGCCTGAACTCTCACATATACACATTTTACATTCTTAACTCACAAACTGCAGACTATTACCAGAAATTAAGGTATCAGTATTGCATACCTTGCAAAAATGCTCTTAAGCACATTATTAATGTTCATAGTTGTAGTATCTTATAGCTTAACCAATCCTGAGCACTTCAAACAGTAATCAACATATGAGAGATAATGAATGTCTTTGAAACAAAATAAATCTCTCCCAGCTTTGTCCATGTCAAGTCAGGTGGCTCATGAGGTATTATCTTTTATTGAAAGTTTTGATTATAATATGTGTCACAGCTATCCTATCTCTGAACTACGTTTTTAGTTTGTTCTGACATTCTTGGCCAACGCATCTCACCAAATATTCTTTCTCTTTCTCTGGTTCTACATTTGAGGATTTCCAAATGCAATTCATGTATTTTGCAAGCATTTACTCTCTGATCTGATATGGTTCTATTATTTTCTGATATGACCACAAGTCCCTGTATACAGATGATTTTGTCATGCAGAAGTAGTACATGTGCATACCTTAATGAACTGACAATTGATATGACCATCGTCTCATGCTGATCTCTTTTAAGTGGTTGACATTTTCTGGCTTCTTGTGCACATTTCTTAAATGCTTTGACTTTTTCTTCCATCACTGACAACTGCTGTATGACCCATAATACTCCTACGTCACACTTCAACATATCTTTGGTTTGATCAGTTAGAGAGAATTGACACAGCATGTTTGCAATGTACTTCTCTGTTTATCTGGCTTGTGTTGGACTGCCAGATCATATTTCTGTAGATTAGGTATCATTCTTTGTCATACCTCTTAACCTCTTAGAGCAAGAAATCTGGTCAATGTCGTAAATAATTGGGGAACAAAGGCCCAATAATAGGGTCAATTTTTAAATATTGCTCTAACAAACTTAAACAATTGATAGAATAACAGGTTTTAAATTAACATGGATTTTCTGAAGGGTGTAAAGTCTAAAACTCTAATGTCTATTATTATTTTCTGACTTCAATCCTTAATGATTTGTCAGTGATTTGCTAGAAAACCAAAATTTTATGAGGAACATACCAAAAATAGGAGGCAAAAATCTGGATATTCTGTCAAAATCTGGACAGTTGAGACGTATGTCTTTGTAAGAGTGAAGGTGTCAGTATAAGAACTGTTTCAAAATGCCTTGGAAGAGCTTATGGTCAGTTTTGACCAGCATCTCTCTACCATGTATGTATTTATGAAAATGTTCATACCCATACTTGCTGGCTAGCATTTCTTTCTCAAGCTGTAGTAGGTACATCAGTAAGCATTCTTGATCTATATGCTGTTTATTCTCTTCAGTAAATAGTGCTCCATTTCCACATTGACTAGCATCTACTTATAACATAACTGGTTTAGTAATCTTATAATATTTCAAAGTTGGTGCCTCAATTAAAAGCTTCCAAAAATATTATCCTGTTCCAGTGGATGATTCTCTTCTGTATTATGGTGCAAAAGCTTTCTTAAAGGCATTTCAATATCTGATAAACTTTGGCTTGAAATTTAATAAGTACTGTATAATTACCCCAAATCTCATTAAAGCTCGCTTATCCTTTAGATTAGGTATTTGCAATATGGCTGTCAATTTTCAATTTTCTGGCTTTAAAGCTTCCAAGATAAGGATTCAGCTCACATACTTCTGGATGATTATAGAAATCTCACACTTGCTTCTGTTTAACTTTTAAACTTTTTTTGTCACAGCACACAGAATACTTCACCATTCATTTAAAACACCCTCATTGCCAAATGTCATCCAATTGCATGTACCAAACAGAACACTGAGATCCTTAGAACTTAAAATAACGTTTGTTAATAAATCTAGTAATTATTATGGTGACTTGCTATTCCCTGCCACCACCTCTAAGACATGGAACAAACTTTCAAACAATATCAGTTTTTCAAATAATTTGCAACAATTCAAATCGACCCTAAAATATCAAATGGCAACTAATAAACTATGCAACTGTACCACACCTACAGTTCAAGGTATGCAATCCTAGCTCTGTCCACCATGGATACTATACAAGTATATTAATACAGTATTTTTGATTTTACTCAATACCTTGAAAGCATGAATTTCCTTAATCTGATGTGCTTTGTAAATAATGTTTTTGACTATTTGCTTTGACATACTTGGTAAATATCATTTGTTGAACATTATTTTCATTTTGAATTGTTAAAAATGTATTTCTATCCTTGCTTTGGAGCTTTTCTCCCAAGCCCCCCCCCCCCCCCAAAAAAAAGGGTATTCCAGTTCCCAGGCAAACTTTCCCAGTAAACAAAAGACAATAAAGAAATATATAAATAAACTTCATATTATAGTGTTTTGATATCTCTCTAGTGGTTTGGCTAGTCTTATATCATGTTTCTGCTTGATTTAACCTCATTCCAACAAATCATTAGTAATGTTCATCATCCACAGTTTCCACATTCTGTGTTATGTATGTCTCTTTTTAATGCTTCAAGTGCAGATAAAATACCAGTAGATAGCCAAAGAATTCTATTTCTTCCCAAGGGCATGATAAAAGTACAAAGCTTCACAGTTTCCTCATGTATTTTGTTCTGACAGAAAACCTAGTTGACATATCAGGGACAGTGGACACAACTTCTTCAGTCATTATCACTAGATAACTAGAGGTAGTATTGTCTCCTGATTACGTTGTTCAAGTCCTGAAAGTCTATTCACATTCTGAGTTTGTCTTCTTTTGCTGCACTAATCATCCTATTGACTCATGTAATTTATTTAATCAGTTCGGATTGCCTTACTATCATACCCAAGATTTCCATTCTTTTGCACTCCTGTTATATTTTCGTTGTTAAGGCTATTAGTGCACTTGTAAGCTCATGGTCTATGGGTACTGTATCTGGAGATATCTTATATGGTATTCTCTTGGCAAGTAGCCTAGCCTTTAGAACAAATCTGCACATTTGTGCAAAATGCTATTTCTTGAGTCTGTCTTTACACCTTCTGCCTAATTAACAGTTTCAGTTTTCTGTATTATATTTTACTGCTGGTGTTTGGAATGATGAATGCACCACGCAAACCCAACTTACTGCTATTTTGTGCAATCACTGTTTTCTGCACGTCATGATAATAGTCATTCCAGCTGTGTGTACATCATTCTGCTTATTGCATTGTTTATGTTTCCACAAATTCTGTTCTTTTATGGTATATACTCATTTTACCATGCCAACATTTTCATATGTTAGTACATTTGCCTAATAAACAGTGTGATCCAAAGATACAACTTGAAAAAAATATATTTCTTAACCCTGTATTGACATGATAGCATCTGCCCTGAATGTGTTATTAAAGTTCAAGCATTGTGCTCTGTATCTTTAAAGCTGAATGAACAATCTGTCAAAATATTCCATTTTGCTCCTGTATCTGGCTTAATGTCAAACCTTTTGCCATTAATAATGAACATTTTAATCCAGTAATTGCATTCAGTACAACATTGTTTTGCTTCAGTATCTATTGCATTCCATCTCTGCATTTTCATAGTTCCCAGAAATGCCACAACTTCTTTTTTCATTTATAATTGCCGCAACATGCAAAAACTGCAAAAAAAAAAAAAAAAAGTATTGGTCTACTTCTTATGCATTTCTGCAAAATAATTTCTGTTACTATTTGGTCTACAAATGTGATTAAAGTAAAAAAAAAAACTTTCATGGTTATAACCATAAATAAGGTATATTGATTTATTTTAACTTCACAATGTCTCCTCTCTATCACAAACAATTAATGACTGTCTCTCTATATATATATATATATATATATATATATATATATATATATATATATATATACATCATCATTATTGCACATTTTTATTTTTGTGCTTCATTTTCATTTCATTTGAATCCAATTTTAATTTTACATACTTTTATCTTTTCATTTAACTATTTTACTGTATACAAGCAATTTGTTCTCTCTGCTAACATCCAATGTTATATTTAAATTCAGTTCTGATTCTCTCAGGTGTCTACCTCTCACATGGTCACTTTAATATCAAAGACTAGTCCATCTCTGATTTAGTGAAACATACAACTCACCAAATTCAGTCATGTGCTTAAAGTTGTAAATTACTCACATGTGCAACAGTGGTTTCCTGTAAACCCCAATTCCTTGTAGAGAATAAATGAATGAGAATGGCACATGTTCCTTGGTTCACAATATTCTCTATTTTTCTGTTAACTGCTATTTTGTTTTTCTCCTCTTTCTTGAGGTTAAGAGTACTAAATGTTTCTATGTTTTCTTCCACATGGCATGTAGAAATGTTGCACACTGTATCTTCTCCAGTTTCTCTGCAGTTCCACTGACAGTGACTCGATACAGTTCAGTCTCATGGCTCCATAACCACCATTTGCAAAATATTTCTTTTGCAGTATGAGAAACACCAGCGGTTGTAGTGTATTCATTATTTGAACAAAAGGATTCATGGTTCAGGGGATTTATAAGTATGAAGTAAGAAAAATACAATTTAAATTAGAAAATGTACCTGCACTAAAAAATATTATCAGCCCCTACACCAGCACCCGGCCACTGCAATCATCCACTAGACTCCTAGTTCAAACATACAAATCCAACTACTCAGCTGGGGACTCTCTGTTTGCCAACTCTGTTGGAAAAATATGGAACAGACTCCCAGCTGACCTGACCCTTGAACCCTCACTAACTCAGTTCAAAAACAAACTCAAGAAATACTTCAAAACTCATTGGTTATGTCCTTGCACTAACCCCGACTAGTAACCTCTCTATTTCTTAGGTGCCTTACCTTCAACTACTTCTAACTTTTTTCTACCACTCCATTTCAGGAAGGTTCAATTCTATAACTGCTGCTCAATGTGTCTTAAACCTGAATGTAATGTTATGTATGTTTAACTTTGAAAATAATATTATGTTTTATAAAGTGTTTTATAATAAGTACTATATGTGCTAAATGCTGGTAATGCTTATGACTGTAATCTGCTTGAAACTAGCATTTACTAAATGTTCAATGTGTATTATTATCTTGGAGCTTTTCTCCCGGGGCCTCCGCTGAAAATGGACATGTATCCAGTCGGATTATCCCGGTCAACAAATGTAAAATAAATAAATAAATGGCAAAATACAAAACTATGAGAATGGAACTGATGACTTGCTATTGCTTTTAACTGCAATATTTAAATATTTTGTGGTGGAAACAATCATCTTTGTTCATTTGCATGGTCAGTATCTCCATAAAGCACTCTGATAACGGGTAATATTCACTTGTTAAGTTGTCAGCAAGGCTGTATGGAGTAACAGAGAAATGCTGTCTGTTAACTACTTGAAATATTTATTTCCACTGGCAAGGTGTAGAGGCAGTGACCACAAGACAAGCACACTGAGCCATTTTACTCCTTTTTCAAACCTATAGTACACATGTATACACCCAGTATTTACTAATCCTTGTCTGGTCTTCTGTTATGTTTTTTGCTTTTTTCCAACTGACTATTGCAAAAGTACTTACCCCATTTTACATTTGTGACAACCCCTCTCCCTTTCATCTTAATTTAAAGCTATGGTGATTGAGACATGCTTGCTCACATTAGCTGTAGCAACCTTTTCATTTCTAGGTTAATGTTAACTTGCTCCAGGTATACAGTTGATTTCCCTGCCAAGTTTCCCCATTCCATTCTCCTACTAATGTCTAGCCTCAAGTCCTCCTTCTCCCTTGTCCGCAGCAGCAGCCAATCGTTATGCTCCCTAATCCTAGTCTTTTCAGTGTGCTGTCTGCTGGCACATGGCACAAGTAACGTTTCTGAGAATGTGACCTCCAGCCCCCTATTCTGGCACCTTTTCGCCATTTCATTGACTCTGCTTGCTAGCATCTAAACTGCCTCCTCTGAGAGGCTTGTTGTTACCTACTTGTAGCACAAAATCCAGCCATCTCTCCACCTTAATGACTACCTTGATCACCTTCTCCCAAGGTTATTTACAGTGTGATTTGATCTCACTTGATTCCTTTGCCAAGATAATTGAGCCTCCATTCACTAAAACTCTCTTGTCTGTCTCCTTGGTGGCTCTTATGTCCTTCAGTTCCTAGTCCATGCTTTTATGCTCTGATTTGCATCCTTACTTTTTCCCATTTCACTACCTCTAGATCTCCTTAGTGTCTATGCTGGTTGTGCATACCTAGTGCTGTCCATGTCGTATCTTCCTTCCTCCTTTCTTCATGGCACTGTTTCCTGCAAGGCCACCTCTGATTCTGTCTTCTCTGCTAACTTTGCCACTTTTCACTGCTGTTTGCATCTGTTATTCCACACTGGCATCCTTTTCTTTGACCTCACTTTCATGGCTGCTGCTCCTACCTTCTTGATTTTGCTTAGTCTGTGCCACACCACCTGCATATACTCCCCTGACAATCTCTGTTCATGATCTCGGCCTTCCTTCTCCTTACATTTCCTCACCTATCCTGTCTTTTGAATTTCTGTTGCTATTTCTTTTCTAGTACAGCTCAGCCGTTTTTCAAATGACTAGCCAAACCTTTACTATCCAAATGTTGGATGAGATGAAATTCAGAGTTTGTCCTTTATAATACCAAAAATCTGTAGAGTTCAACAGAGTCTAAGGCCTCACAACTGTGCAAAGTCTAAATGGTAAACTGAGTGATGTTATTTTGTAACTTGATTGCAGTTGTCAGATCACAATTGTTATGTAATTGTCATTTTCTTTTAGTTTGTTTCTGAAAAAAAGCCAGTTTGGCCCAGTCCTTCAAATTGTAAAGTTGCATAAAGATAAAATCAATCAAGCCACTCTGGTGGAGTAGAGGGATGAAGCCCTGACTACCGTCCAGATGATCAAGGTTTGATTAGCAGACCAGGTAACTGACAAAGGGGCAGGGAAGATGGGTGTGCCTGTCCTGGGGGGGAGACCATGGTGGTTAAAGTCAGATAACGGGTTAGGCCAGGACTTACAGCAATTGCCAGGCTGAACTCTTTATTGAAATGTCAACACTCGGAATGCCAAGTGATGAAACACCAAAAAAAAAAAAAAAGACAGAAAACATGAGAGAATAGTGAATTTTTAGAAATTCCTCTTCTCCTTTAAACTTCTTTTTGCAGGGTGTACCCCCATATCCCACAAACTTATATATGCCAACTCTTAGATTGCCATACCTCAGAGAAAAGGTAATAGTTTAAGAAATGGAATCTCGGACTTAGTATATGTAAGTCTGATCTTTTGTCCAGTCAGTCTCCGTATTTTAGGACTGGCTCTAGTGGGTCCCAACATTAAATGTTTACCACCAGGCTTAGCATTTTGGATGGCCAAGGAGATGGACTGCTCTAGAACCCAGGATAGACACATCCTTACATGCCATGTGTAATCGTTGACCCAATTTCATAATGCACATCACCATGTCGAGGGATAGGGCCTAGGAAAAAGCCCTGGCATGCAGAAACAATATATGTGACTCTTCCAGGTACTAGTTCTGCTTTAGATTTCCACTTTCCCTCCCCATCCCATTGATGGCTGAGGGGATCCTTGCCTTGGGAGGAATAGTACCAGAAGCAATAAACTACCATAGGAGCAACACTGAGCAGCTGATAGTCAACTGGAGATACACCAAGGATTAAAAACATAAAATAAAAAATAAAAATAAACTCAAGATGTATTTTGCTATACTGTGCTTAAAAGGAAATTATGTGGAATTTAGCAGTAATAATTTCAGAAATACTGTTTATAAAGATCTAGTGCAATCATTAAATATAACTGACTATAAAACAGTTGTTAATTTATGCATAGACCTATTAACATGTTTTTTAAATAGTTTTTATATATTTACCAAGTAGGCAAATTGATTTCAGAACTCATTTTCAGGCAAAAACAGGTAATAAGAAATATCTATTAAAGGTATATAAAATTACACTGTCGGAGAGTGATATACATTTTGGCAAAATGTGCAGCTGTATGCAGTATTAACATATGAATGCATGCAGAGGTGATGCATGTGAACTTTAAACTATTTAATTGCTATGTTTAACCTAGAAGGACAGAATAATCAAAAGGTTAGACATTTAATATATTATATATGCCTTTCTGTAAAATATACTTCTTAGGTTTGACAGGTAAATTCACTCTTTACTGTCACCTTCCAGGGATCACTCACATTTTTAGAGTTTCAGGACTTGATTGAAGAGTTTCAAAATTCTAACATGGAGCCTGTGTTGGTCTCTATACATATGTGTCCAATTGTACCAGATATTTTGTTAATCAAAACTCTAACCCTGTTATCAAGATTTAACACCACTCTAATTAAATCATTAATGGTTCAGACCTAGTTTATAATAATCAGAAGTCCTTATTTTGTGTACCTAAAAGTGACCACAAGCAGTATACATTTAACTAACTAAACACTACTTCTAACCCGAAATACAAAACAAATCATGATAAGTGCTGTAGGCATTAAACACAAAAATAAAAACACATGCTTAAAATGATGCAAACTGTGACCTTTACAACATCCCAACAGAAAAATGGAATGCATAAAACAAAACCAGAAGGAATCAAATTCATTGCCCAATCATTATTAAAACAGTGCACAAAAGCATAACACAAATTTTAAGCACTCATTTAGTTTATGTATATAGATTTTAAGTGGGTTAACCTTTCAGAGCAGTGCTCATTTCCATAATGCTCCCAAACACAGACAAAATGAAGGCAAGAAATAACAAAAGAAGTGAGCTACAGCAGCATAAGTGCACCAAATAACAGCAATCAGCAGCATTCACATATATCTTGCTAAAAAGAAAAATAAAAGATGAAGCCATTCCACTTACATCATCAAAGAAAAGACTAACTAGAATGTATAGATACTATTATTACATAAAAAATTCCAATACTCCTGTATTAGGACAACACTGCAAATAAGCTGACAATTACCCATGGTATACATGGCAGAATACATTCTGAATTAGGTGAGGAACTAAAGGAAGGAAGCCTAGGTAATTCCATGTACATGGCATGGGGAAGATATAGTAATATGTTTCTTGAAAGCTAGCTTGAATTTAACTTGTGAGTCTAATAACCTTAGGGCAGTTAAGAGGTTATTCCAGTTTGTTGCTAAAAAAGTGTTAGGAAGCTATGTTTACAGTGGATGAGCTTATGCCAGATTTAAAAGCCTGAAAGATCTGGGAATGGATTTTTAAAGTACAAGTCCTATGTAAACACTGCTTGACCTAAACTCTGCAGTGTAAGCTGTGCTAATCCTGCTTTTGCAGGTCTATAGAGTGTTATGCAGATAAGGTTAAAATAATTAAAAATGTAAATATATGCTTATCTAATCCCCCACAGAAATTCACAAAAATGTTCCGCTAAAGATCCTCAAACATGAAGGTAATTCCACTCAATACAAGAAAGAAATGAACAAATTTCTATTCTCCCAGCTTTGAAAATTAAAGCAGGTAAAAAAATTAAAGCAGGTAAGTTATGATGATATTTTGGGATGTATTTATTACATATTTTTAGGTTCATTGTTTTAATGTTGTATTTTATCAAGACTTTTTAGGACCAGTTGGCATAATGGTTAATGTTTTTTTCTCGCATGCACAAGGTACAAGGTTTGATCCTGACCTCTGACCAATGCCTGTTTGGAGTTTGCACATTCTCCATGTGTCTCCATGGGGTTTCTCCCACAACTGAAAAACATGCTGAATGTTTTCATCTCAAACTCACCAAAGAATGCAGCTGTGGGAAGCAGCACAGACTACATGGTGCCCTATAGGGGGAAGAGTTGTACAGACCAACTGCTATGGGCATCTATTGTGGTGTGCAGTATCCTCAAGATAGGAGAACAGAGATCACAAACTATGTGCCATGGCAGGGCTAGCCACTCAATGGTGTAAAATATGTCTCTAGGTGATTCGGTCATGTTGACCAATGTTGCCAAAATGGGCATGGGTAATTACCGTTAAGTGGGTTGAGGATCCGGCCTACTCTGACCTATGCCAGGGACCCTTGTTTATGGTGGGAGGGTATATGCGCCCCTATTAGCCAGTGTGTGCCTGCCATGAAGCCCAACAGCCCTGGGCCAATAAGCTACTGGTCGGCCAGTGTCTAGTTGCCCAGCCTGGGTTACCTGGGATAGCTCTGTTGAGCGAAAGTATCTTGTCTACTTGGGATGACATGATGGACAGACCTCGATGCTTTGCCAGAGATGGCCTACATCTGTCACTCCTGGGTTTCTGGGTACTGGCTAAGGCTCTTTCCACCTCATAGTGCCTTTTTTAGGTGGTGTTCCAAATACCAAATTACCACCGTAAAAGCTATAAATAAATGCAATCTGAGGGTTATGCTGCTCAGTGCTAGAAGTCTAAATCTCAAGATGCACTAGCTCGAAGCACTCCTCAAAATGGAGAACATCGACATTTGTGCTGTAACAGAGACCTGGTTTAAAGCAGCAGAAAGCACCCCTGCACTACCAGGCTATAACTCATTCCATACCTTTCAGCCCCAGAACATGGACCGAAGCTCCAAAGGCTGTGGTGTCTCCATATTCATAAAGAATATGCACACCTCCAGACTAGTAGCCCAGCATAATGTATCTGAGATACTTCAGGTACAACTAACATTGGATAAGACAGCGATTCAGGTCGTAGCCTGCTATAGCTCCCCAACCATGTCCCAAGACTCTCACTCCATGTTCTTAAGCACCCTGGAAACTTAGGGTACAACCAAATACTCTCATACTAGGTGACTTCAACTACCCTTCCATCAACTGGGAAAACTACTCATGCACCAATACACTGGCCCAATGCTTCCTGGAATTCATCAGTTCCAATGCCCTGGACCAGCTCATTCTTACCCACACTAGAGGAAGCAACATCCTTGACCTGGTTATTACTAACATGGGCAACCGTTGCCCTACACTGATAGTCAATTCCTCCCTGGTTAGATCCAACCACAAACTAATCACCATGAAAATCCACATCTTACCTACACCCCCCCCCCCCCCCCACAAAAGTAACCACCATGAAAAACTTCTCCAAAGGTGGTTTGGGCTCCTAAAAACAGAGGTGGCAGACTTCACGGCACCCATCATCATCATCATCATTATCTTTCGGCTGTTCCTGTTAGGGATTGCCACAGCGGATCATCTGTTTCCATTTCTTACTGTCCTCTGCATCTTGCTTGCTCACACCAACCACCTGCATGTCCTCTCTCACCACATCCATAAACCTTATCTTAGGCCTTCCTCTTTTCCTGTTACCTGGTAGCTTCATCCTTAGCATCCTTTTCCCAATATACTCAGTAGCCCTCATCAGCACATGTCCAAACCAATGTAATCTTGCCTCTCTGTCTTTGTCTCCAAACCTTCCAACCTGGGCTGACCCTCTAATATACTTATTCCTAATCCTGTCCACCCTCATCACACCCAGTGCAAATCTTAACATCTTTAACTCTGCCACATCCAGCTCTAACACCTGCCTTTTTGTCAATGCCACTGTCTCCAACCCATATAACATAGCTGGTCTCACTACCCTCTTGTAGACCATCCCTTTCACTCTTACTGGTACTCGTGTGTCACAAATCACTCCTGACACTTCTCCACCCACTCCATCCTGCCTGTACTCTCTTCTTCACCTCTCTTCCACACTCACCATTACTCTGAATTATTGATCCCAAGTATTTAAACTCATCCACCTTTGCCACCTCTACTCCCTGCATCCTCACCATTTCTCTATCCTCCCTCTCATTCATACACTTATATTCTGTCTTAGTCCTGCTGACCTTCATTCCTCTTCTCTCTAGAGCATATCTCCACCTCTGCAGGGTCTCCTCCACCTGTTCCCTACTCTCACTACAGATCACAATGTCATCTGCAAACATCATAGTCCACGGGGACTCCTGTCTGATCTCGTCTGTCAACCTGTCTATCATCATTGCAAATAAGAAAGGGCTCAGAGCTGATCCTTGATGTAATCCCACCTCCACCTTAAATGCATCCATCACTCCCACCGCAGATGTCACACTACCCTCGTACATATCCTGTACCACTTTTACATATTTCTCTGACACTCCCGACTTCCGCATACAATACCACAACTCCTCTCTAGGCACCCTGTCATATGCTTTCTCTAAGTCTACAAAAACACAATGCAACTCCTTCTGGCCTTCTCTGTACTTCTCCATCAACACTCTCAGAGCAAACATTGCATCTGTAGTGCTCTTTCCCGGCATGAAACCATACTGCTGATCAGTAATCATCACGTCCCTTCTTAACCTAGCTTCCACTACTCTTTCCCATAACATCATACTGTGACTGATCAGTTTAATCCCTCTGTAGTTACTGCAGCTCTGCACATCACCCTTATTCTTAAAAATTGGTGCCAAAACACTTTTTCTCAATTCCTCAGGCATCCTCTCACTTTCCAAAATTTCATTAAACAATCTGGTTAAAAACTTCACTGCCATTTCACCTAAACACCTCCATGCTTCCACAGGTATGTCATCTGGACCAACAGCCTTTCTATTCTTCATCCTCTTCATAGCTATCCTTACTTCCTCCTTGCTAATCCATTGCACTTCATGATTCACTATCCCCATATCATCCAACCTTCTCTCCCTCTCATTCTCTTAATTCATCAACCCCTCAAAGTACTCTTTCCATCTGCTCAACACACTCTCCTCGCTTGTAAGTATGTTTCCCTCATTATCCTTTATCACCTTTACCTGCTGCACATCTTTCCTAGCTCAGTCCGTCTGTCTAGCCAATCGGTACAGGTCCTTTTCTCCCTCCTTAGTGTCCAACCTTTCATATAACTCTTCATATGCCTTATCCTTAGCCTTTGCCTCCTCTCTCTTTACCATGCACCTCATCTCCTAATATTCCTGTCTACTTTCTTCATCTCTCTGACAATCCCACTTCTTCTTTGCCAACCTCTTTCTCTGTATACTCTCCTGTACTTCCTCATTCCACCACCATGTCTCCTTGTCATCCTTCCTCTGTCCAGATGTCATACTAAGCACCTTTCTAGCCGTCTCCCTTACTAGCTCTGCTGTAGTTATCCAACTATTTGGTAACTCTTCACTGCCACCCAGTGCCTGTCTTAACTCTTCCCTGAACTCCACCTCACAATTACCCTTTTTCAATTTCCACCATTTGATCCTTGGTGCTGCCCTCACACTCCTCCTCCTCTTCTTGATCACCAACGTCATCTTACAAACCACCATCCTATGTTGTCTAACTACACTTTCCCCGGTCACCACTTTATAGTCTCCAATCTCCTTCAAACTGGCCCACCCATGCCAATGGAAAATAGATGCATGACTGCTGAATCATACACTAATGAACTGTGTGAACCCGTAAATAAATGCATGGAACTAGCCATACCCAACAGAACCAAGACACTCTCCTCCAAAAAGGAAGTCAATCTGGTGGTCCCCTGTCATTAATAAACTCTACAACATAAGGCAGAAACTGTTGCCGAAAAAGGTGAAGTCCCAAGAATGGAAAAATTCCCTTATTACCCTCAACAAAAAGTTGAGATCCTTGTTCAAAACCTCTAAAGCCAGCTATGAAGGCAGAATTGCAGCAGACACTAAAAACAACCACAAAGCCTTCTATAGTTATATCAAGAATCTCCATGGCAATATCCATATTTACTTTACTGCACAATGGTACCTCCTATACTGAGACAACAGATATTGCCAACATACTGGCCAACAGATTCAGTGCCAACTTTATCCCCCTCTCCCCCCCTTAAGGACCAATCACAATACCGAAAGAATGTCAGGCACCCAGCATCACTGCAGCACAGGTTAAAGCTGCATTGTCCAAGGCCAAGAATACAGTTTCCATGGGACCTAACAACATCCCTGGCTGTGTTCTACATGAACTACAAAGTGATTACAAAAAAATGTCCACGGTGCAGAAAACTAATAAAACAAAAAAACACCAACCAAGGCTGAACCAATGTAATATGGAAAACTGAGGCAGAACTACAAAGTGAACTGGCACCACATCTGTGTGCTCTGTTCACTCACAGCCTCACCTCAAGCTTTGTCCCTACCAAATGGTGCACTGCTACAGTCATCCCTCTCCATAAAGGGGAAGCGATACAGACCCTGGGAATTATCGCCCCATTAGCCTGATGAGTCTGATATGTAAGGCTAAAGAGCACATCATCATGGACTTAATTAACAAGGATATAAAGAATCTCCAAACTCTAGATCCCACGCAATTTGGTTTTGTGAAAGGTAGATCATGCCTGCTCAACCTGGTTGTCTTTGAGTCAGTCACCAGAGATGTGGATGAGGGTAAGGCAGTTCACACAGCCTACCTCGATCTAGCCAAGGCCTTTGATGCCATTTTTCACTCAGAAATGATTGATAAACTCACCAAACTAGTCATCAACCCCTATATCACTAGGTGGGCTGCAAATTGGCTCACAGCTAGAACCCATAGTGTTAAAGTAGCAGACTCCAAGTCAGACTGCCAACCAGTCACGAGTGGAGTCCCACAGGGATCAGTCCTGGGTCCTCTCCTGTTTGGCATCTACTTCTCAGAAGTCCAGGCCAACACGGAGGGACTCTGACTCACCAAATTCGCAGACAACTGCAAGCTGGGAGCCATTATTAATTCCCAAAGTGATGTAGACATCCTACAGAAAGGCCTCACTGAGACAAATGACTGGTGTTGAAACCATGACCTTAAGTTTAATGCCAAAAAATGCATTGTCAACCCCTTTGGGAAAAACTCAGTTCCCACTAATTACCACATTGATGGTAGCCCACTGAACACTGAAGGCGTTATAAGAGATCTGGAGACACAGGTTGACAGCACCCTGTCCTTTGAACACCACATTGCCACTGTAGTCAGAAAGTCCTTCTATGTGTCACATCTCATTACTAAGGGTTTTGCATCCATGAAGAAAGAGATCATGATCTCTCTCTATTCTTCCCTCATTAGACCAATCATTGAATACAATGCCCCTTTTGGCATGTACCTCACTAGACACCTGCAATAGCTGGAGAGGCCATAAAAGTACCTCACGAAGAGGATCCTAGGCCTTAAACACATGTCCTACATGGACAGACTAAAAAAACTTCAGCTATTCTCTGTCTCATATCGTCTACTAAGAGGCGATCTCTACTTGACTTACAAAGCCATGTCTGACCCAGCTCTGTTAGAAATGCTGCATCTAAAAAAATCCCAATCCCTCCGCACCATATGCTCCAGAGGCCTCAACTCATTACCACAATCAACAGAACATGCTGGAGGGACAGGTTCATAACCCAGAGACTGTCCATGTTCTGGAATAGACTTCCCATACATGTCAAGCAGAGCACCTTACTGGCCCTCTTCAAGAGAAATCTTGATGACTGGATGGGAAATAGAAAATTCACCCTGGGGATCACTCCAGTAGTTCTATTTGATTGAGACACTGGGAACTAACATCAGGCAGCACAATGCTTGGATACGTCTATGGGCTAGGCTTGTAAGTGCTCCAGGGCCATTAGCCTAGTACACCTATGAACCTATGAAAGCTATACGTAAAACCAACCAACCTGCAAAGCATGAACTGAGAACTGCTGCACTTAATGTAGGTTCATTGACATGATGCAACTTGGAAGTGGATGACATGATGATACGGAGGAGGCTGGACATCCTATGTGTCCAAGAGACAAGGTGGAAGGGCAGTGCAGCAAAACCACTTGGCTTAGGATCCAGACTCTACAACTCAGGAGTGAGATAGGCTAGAAATAGTGTAGGAATTGTGGTGAGAGAGAGACTTCAGAAGGCAGTGAGGGATATCATCAGAATTAATGACAGACTCATGGCAATCAGACTCCAGTGTAATAATAGGGCAGTATTCATAATCTCAGAATATGCCCCGCATTAGGGTTGTGATAGTGAGGAAAATAGTGCATTCAGACAGCAATTGCGGGACCTACTAGATAAAGCAGGACAACATGAATTGGTGTTGATAATGGGTAACTTGAATGCACATATCGGGACAGGCAGAACAAGATATGAGGACTGCCTGGGTCCACATGGATGGGGCAACAATAATAAAGGAGATTCCATTCTAGACTTTTGTCTGGCAAATGGCTTGATAGTAGCCAACACATGGTTCAGAAAGAGCGACAGTCACAAGATCACATGCAAGAGTAGCCAACATGCAACTCAGGTAGACTTCCTCCTAGTAAGGAAAGGCACTGAGGTAGAATCCATGATTGCAAAGTCATCCCCAGTGAAGCAGTCATCCCACAACATAAACCACAAGTTGCTACAATCAGCTGCAAGCAGTGGTCAGAGAAGGCTCTAAGGTCAACAGAGACCAGGCTGAAAACTTGGAAATTGACTGGAGAGAAAGTACAACAGTTCAAGGAATTACTCAGGGCTCTAGCACCCCAAGAAGAGGAGGAAATAGGTGGAGTTGAACAAGAATGTCAGCGCCTAAAAACAGCATGTGTTAGGACTACAGAAAAGATATGTGGCTGAGCCAGGTATGGAAATAAGGTACATAAGGAAAGCTGGTGTTGGAATGCAGAAGTCCAGGAAGTCATCAAAAGAAAGGAGTGCAGAAAGAAGAGAGAGATAGAAAAGACTGACCAGGCTAGGAAGGACTACTGGTTGGCTAACAAAGAAGATAAAAAAGAAATTGCAATAGCAAAGAATAGGGCATTGGAGACATTCTACCAACTTGTGGAAAGTGACTCAGTAAGTGGCACAAAGAAACTATATCAAGTTGCAAGGCAAAGGCAGAAAGATAAAGAAGACAGTCAGACCCCCTTCATAAGGGATGCCAGCAACAACCTGTCACCAGTCCACAGGGCATCAAAGGCAGATGGAAGGAGTATTTCCAGCAGCTTCTGAATGAAGAAAAGTCCACAGAAGCTGTACTGCCCCAAAAACAGCCTACGATGTGAGAAGAAGAGGAGCCCACCCTATAGGAAGTTAAGAACAGCACTAAGGAAAATGAAGTCAGGGAAAGCAGCAGGCTCAGATGAGGTCACAGCAGATATGATAAAGATGCTGGGTGAGGGGATAAATGGCTCCTGAGGATACTAATAGCAGTGTGGAGAGAAAGGCGTAGCCAAGATAACTGGAAAATAAGCATACTCATACCAATATACAACAACAAAAGGGACATCCACAACTGTGGGCAGTACAGAGGCATCAAACTCCTATCACATTGCATGAAAGTTCTGGAGAGGGTGATTAATGAATGGATATGCAGAGCAGTAGAAAGTAAGATGGGAAATAAACAGTTTGGATTCAGATCAGGATGCAGCACAATAAACCCGATGTTTGCAGTGAGACAGATACTTGGGAAGAAGCTAGAGATGAGGAAAGAGTCCAACTGGACATTCCTAGACTTGGAGAAAGCATATGACAAGGTCCCAAGAAAGCTGATCTGGGCAGTACTGTGGTGGTTTAAAGTAACATAAACATTGGTAGAATTAGTGCAAGCTATGTACAAGGACCCAATGACTCAAGTACAAACAGTGTTCTGCCTCACAGTGGGGTTTCTAGTGGGAGTGGGTGTACACCAGGGTTCAGCTCTGAGCCCACTGCTGTTCATACTGGTGATGGACTACATTGGCAAAGAGGTCGGAGGGGACAGATCAACAAAGTTGCTGTATGCAGACGATGTGGCATTACAGGCTGACTCTGAGCTAGAACTTCAGCAAAGGATAGGAGAATGGAATGCAAAACTGAAGGCACATGGGATGAAACTAAGCACAGATAAGATGGTGGTAATGGCAGCAAATTGGGGAAATCAGAAGAAGCTGAGAATAGAGATAGAATGGAAGATAGTGGAACAGGTAAACAGCTTCAAGTATCTGGGAGGGGTGGTTGAGGAGAAGGGAAGTCTGAATGAAGAGGTTAAAGGTAGAATCAGAGGGGCTGCAGCATATAGTATATGACAGAAAAATGCCAAAGAAGCTGAAAAGTAAGGTGTACAAGACAATAGCTTGACCAGTACTACTATATGGTACAGAAACCTGGGCAGTTAAGGCAGAACAGTTGAAGAAGCTAGAGGTGATGGAAATGAAGTGCCTGAGAAGGGTGGTAGGCTGTACACTGTGGGGCAGATAAAGAAATGAGGACATAAGAGCAGAAGCCAAAGTAGCCCCAGTTGCAGAAAAGATCAAAGAGAACAGATTACGTTGGTTTGGACATGTGCAGAGAAGCAGAAGGCAATCTGGTGAGGAAGATTTGGGGCAAACAGGAAGAGGGTAAAAGGAAGTGAGGACATCCAGCAAAGAGGTGGATGGATTGTGTGAAAGAAGATCTGCGACAGTCGGGCATGAGTGTTGAAGAAGGCAGGAGTGTGGCACTGAATCAAGAGAGTTTGCGACAGTTAACATAATACCTCGACTCCATGTAGAAAAAAATGGGAAAAGGGGGATGATGATGATGATGATTTAGCAAGACTTTTTAGGAAGAGTGCATTCAATATTTATATTTGTAACATGCACCATTATACAATATTTTTTGTACAAATATGTTTTGCAAGGTATGTTGTTGGAAAAGTTACTTAAAGATGCTCTATTAAATGTTACTGTTTCTTTAAACGAATTAACTAAATTTAATTGAATTTTAAAATAAAATAATTTACCAGTGTATATAAGTGAGTTGAACATTGAGTAATTGGTTCTGATGAAGTCCATTGTAAAGTTACTAAAGGACAAAAGCACTTAACCAATATTATTTCATTACAATAAACACAGCTTCTATTTCTGTGGATTTAACTGGTCATTTCATGTATTTATATTTTGGAGCTGGAATTGAGAATATTGGTACTGAGGGAGCACTATGTGAGCTATTTTTGTTTTTTGTTGGTTTACAGCTGCATGGTCACACACTCTTTCTTCCTGGTTAAAGAAATTACATTCCCAAAGTGAATAGCATAAAATTAGCAGGAAAGAACTGAATCTGAATATAAGAAAATAAAGTAAAATAAATTCTGTTTCCCAAAAGGATAAAGCTACCCACTGAACCATAAACTGAAACTAAAAACCTAAAAGAAAAAGCAAATACATTTGGTAACTGGGAAAGTCCGACTGGACACAGGTCCTTTTTCAATGGAGGCCTGCGGAGAAAAGTTCCACATACAAGATACAAATACCAGATACAAACACAATTCAAATTATAGTTCGAAAAAATAGAATGCAAAATAACAATACAAGTTACAGAACAGCGATATAGAAAGTGTGGCAGTAAATCCAGTTGATGAAAGGTACAGGTTACAGTATATAAAGAAAAATGCAGTTTAAGAGTTACATAATTTGTGGTCAGAGGTGACCACAATTAATTAAAGTATTCCATTTCCCAGTCTGCCCTTCTTCATAATCAATATAACTGATACCATCATAGAATAGATTACTTTAAAATACTTAAAAATAATAATATATTTAAAAAAAAAGAAAGCTCTTCACATTTTCAAAGTACACTTACTTTGTATATCTAGCATTTGCCCTGGCCTAAATCTGACTTAAAAAGGCTCTCTGTTTTTTCTGTTTCTTGTAATTGTTTGGTAACCTGAGACTGACAGGTAGCATGAAAAAAGTACATGCAATTTGGACATGATTATATATAGTACCATCCTGTTGTTATTGACTAGCTTAATAACCTGTTAGACTTGTAATTAATAATACTTAACATAGTTTAAGATGTTTGTTTGATTATACTTGACCCAAGTATTTTTTTTCTTTTTCAGTCGACTTTATGATATTCACTATAATGGGTGAGAGGTATTCAAAAAAATCCACAACACTGTGGTGTTGCAGTAACTAGTATAGATGCTTAACTGCAACATGCCCCTATGCTGATTAGAAACATATCAGATGAAGAGTATGCCAGCATGCTGGGGAAAGAGCTGCATAGTAAATTACTGCAGCAGTGGTAATGGTAGCATCACAACGTTGAAGTGGCTGTGCTGTGAGTGGTCATGTGACTGATGAGAGAATCAAAAGGAGGTGGTGTGCCTGACACTGTGCCCATTCACAAGTGCAATGAAGTACCTCATAACTGCAACACGGGCTAAGTGAACAGCCACAGAGGGTTGGCACAGCAAATTGTCAGCTCAGTTCCTCATGTACATGAGGATGAAAGGGAGAGAAAGGAAAGCCAGGAATTGGGCAGGAGCAAGCAAAACCCCACACACAAGATAAATTTGAAGATAAGATAGGTGGGGGTGAGATTGGCATATTTTTGGAAGGTCAGGTGCCCATTTTCTCTTTTTTCAAAAGAAGAGTAGAGGCAGATGGCAGCAAGTAATGTCTGCAGGAAGAAAGGAAGTGGAAGGCAGCAATTGCAGACAAACAAACAAACATAAAATTCAGACAGAGGTAGACAGTGGAAATATAGACATGAGGGTGGCAACAGTGGAGAGATGCAGACAGATAGAATGTACATGTGGTGGTGGAGGGCATGGACAACAGACAGGGTATGGGGAGTGACAGACAAAGAAGGGAAGCACCATGACAGTGAACAGAATGAGGTATAGAAGCCCAATCTGGCTGACCCAGAGAACAGCACATCCAGGCATCAGTTAACCTCATGTCTGACATCATAGGCAAACCCTGCATTTGTTGACACAATGGACAGGGCCATCTGGCCATACAACTCTATCAAGCATATAATGAGGTGATCCTGGATCCCAGTAAGGTAGTCCAGCAGCTGGCCCACCTCAGGCATAAACAATCACTACACCTGGCACCAGGTGACCTAGGAACCCTCTCTGAGCCACTCTCAGAGGAGGACGCCCTACTGTCTCTCTTAAAAGGTGACCACAGAGGCCATAGGTGAGCCATCCAAGTCACATTCCACATGGGGACCTTTTCCCTCCTGCAGACAGGTAGGCCTGGCAGCCACAGGTGACCAAACAGCATGCAGGATTGGTTGGTGAAAACCCAGGTAGCTGCGTCTCCATCCCAGCACCAGAGCTGACTGTATAGAAACAAGAGCAAAAAGTGAAAGATAAAAACCTGCATCACATTAATACATGTGTATGACACCTTTATTTCATTTTTTAAATGATAGATACCTACACACTATACATACCCTTCTGCCTGGAGAGCCTGTCACTTCTCCTTAGGCAGGCTTTCCAGTTCAAACCAATCACATCTACCACTGCAAAACATAAAACAGACAGTAATCAGAGCAATTTGTTGCTGCCAGCAGAAAGTAAAGACAGCAACAGACAATACTTAGAAAAATACAGTGCAAAACCACATACCCAGTGTTGTCTCTCTCTCTCTCTCTCTCTCTCTCTCTCTCTCTCTCTCTCTCTCTCCCCCTCTTCCTAACCTCTGCTCCCTACTGATGGAGCAAGTCAGGGTGACACCTCCACTTGTCATTATATCTATGTCAGCACTGCTCACCAGACTGGGTAAAGCCAGTGGCATTACTCAGTACCCTCAAAAGTTAGTACCATGTATCAGCTTTGTATGTGAGGCCATTATTTTTCCCCAGAATGCCCTCCCTATAATCCCAGTGCAACAAAAAGAGAAAGATTTCAGTATTTTGGCCACACCAGGAGGCAGCTCTGCTTTAACCAGTGCCACTCAATAGGTTAAAACAAGTGCCACTCAATAGGTCAAAACAAGGAGGAAAATGGTAGTTCCAGGCATAAGGCAGCATATTATACATACCACACGGCTCGCACTATCAGGCAGAAAGGGCTGCATATGATACATACCACATGGCTCACACTATCAGGCAGAAAGGTTGCACAGTGGAAAGCATTACTAAGGCAGACAGCTGGTGGTGTGAGTTATGCAGTGTCTATGCATGAGTGTACTGTGCATATGACCACCTAGCCTGAGAATGAGTAAGACAATCTTGGTAGCTCTGACTGTGACTAATAATATATCATGTTATGAGCAGTGATTCCAAAAAGCACAAGGTAAATGCAGTGAAAACTTCAAATAAACACAGCAAAACACTGAAAATGATCAAACTTAAACTCCTGAATTCCAAGGACTCCAAATTTATTCACAATCTTAGCTCTTTCATCCAGTTGTAACCAGACTTCTTCAGAACTAAAATGTATTATATCAGTCAGTCATTATATAATGGTATTACCAAATCACAATAGCAAACAGAAAGGAAGACAGTTAACAATAACCATAACAACTAACACTTAGTACATTGTACTGTGGCACAGCAGGGCAGCAGTTAACATTGTCGCCTCACAGCAAGAGGTTCTCTTGTTCGATTCTCGGCTGGGGTACCTTTTGTGTGGAGTCTGCATGTCTTCCCTGTATTCATGTAGGTTTCCTCCGTGTACTCTAGTTTTCTCCCACATTCCAAAGACATGCATCTGGAGTGTTTCTCTCTACGTCTCCACTGAAAATAGGCTCTGTCCTACTCGGACATTCCTGGTCAACAAATGTTAAATAATTAAATAATTTAAACTTCTTAGACAGTAAAATGAAGATGTAAATAATTATGAAATGATTTACAAACAAAAGCAGTAAAAATAGTATAAAATGTATTAGTTATGTAAACTAGATGCATCCACCATGGGGAAGAAGCATGTAGGTGGTCATGACTTCCATGGCTATGGCTCATTTGCTGACCTGACTGTCACACGGCATCATTCAGAGGATCCAGGTGCAGATTTCTAATATGCACAGCATGTTAGAGATTGTGAGTGTGCTGTGTGGCTTGTGCTAAGATGTGTGACAGGGACTGCAGAATGACATGAACTATCTACAGACTGAGCAGCAGTGGCTATATTGGTATCCACTGGTTAATCCATGAGGATACTGGTGAATGCCCACCCTTGCAGTGCAAGGATCTGGATGCATGTTGCATGGTCATATGGCAGGCTTATGCAAATGGCATAGACTGTCATCCCTGGCAATGACTGCCTCCATCCCTAGACATGGCACTCTCATCGTTGTGCCTGACACTCATCTGGTTCCACAACAGGGACAGCCTACTTGCCCAAACACACTAGGGTCCATAGTTCTGCATCACCACTATCCCTTGTTGGCCTACTGAATGCAAAGTTAGTCATGCCTTTCATCTGGGTCATCATAAATGGCATCCATCTTTTTCCTTCACACATGAAGGTACCTCAGTGGGGTACCATACATGGGGGGAAATTTAATAAAGCCTACATGGACTTATTTGCCATGTAGCCATATTAGCATGGTGCTTACACAGAAGTAACTAGATGTGCGATCCAGTAAAGGGAACTGAGGGGTGTGCACTAGCATGCGAACACGGAAGTGTCCGTGGCATGCAAATCACCTCATAAGCAGGTGAAATGCATGCAAATGAGGCAGGTAGATTGATCTAGCAAGCAGCTAGGCAGTTATGTAGACCCCCTGTTGGTGTCCGTAATGTACATGGAAAAATTCCATGTACAGGATGTAAAAATGACACCAGGGGCTGTAAAAGTGTAGTTACAGTAGAAGAAATAGTATAGAGGACATAGATATATGCAAAAGTAACCACTGTGTGTCAAAAACCATATGGAAAATAATGTAAAATATATTTATTTAATATGCTGGGTATTTTGTGCGACACACCGCAGTACACAAATATGCTGTTATGGAAAAAAAAAATAAAAATATTGAAAAAACAGAATTTGTGAGTATGTAACAGTAATGCATTACATGACCCTGTGTGAAGTATGTACAATGTAGGATTGCTGTAGTTGCTAATGAAGCAGGGCCTGAAACCATGTAGTTACCAGGCACTGTGCACAGATCTGCATGCAATTGAGCTGGAGTTACTGAATAGCACAAATGGGTATCTGTGTCTGCAGATCCCATCCGTGTTGGGACAGAACCATGTTGGTGTCCACAGAAGAGGTAGCTGACATCAAGAGGGGGTGTGTCCACAAACTTTTAAGCTCATTGGAGCTCTGCGGTGCCTGTTTGCATGCTGAGCCACTGAGCTCAGCGAGGGGGGGGGGGGTCTGGTGACTGCTAAGCTTTGTTTACCTTAGGGGTGTTTGTTTCAGTGGGTTTGAGCATATTTGAGCTTGATTGCATGGCTCGCAGCCATGCTGAGCATGACCTTCCATGGGGTTGTGTCTGCTCACTGCTAAGCCTTGTTTATATGTGTGGCATGGGTTTGAACGGTGCACCACAGTACTCAGCAAGGAAGGTTGTAAAAAAAAAATTGGCTGAGAAAGCCAATGATATATTAATTAATGATGAGCCCTGTTTCACTTAAACTAGAGCCATTAAACCCCTTACTGATGTACTTGGCAGGTGGAATGCATCATAGCTAGCCATTCATACAGAGTACATCTACAGCAGAGCACTATAAAGTATGTACACACCCTACAATCTGATTTCCCCCATACTCTGCACAATTGGAGTACAGACTTGGGAATTTTAACCTAGAGAATGCTAGGGGCTGCTGCAGGTCTGCTACATATGTATGTGCTAGATGCTGAGGTCAATGCAGCTGCTGTTTGATGCTGACCATAGGCCTACACTGAGAAGAAGAAGAGTGTTCAGGCTGAGGATAACCTAACAGGAGCTACATGAGTTGGAAATTGTAGAGCGCTACAGAGTGTACAGGAACATACTACAACAAGTCAGTGAGCTCTGCGACCCTCAACTCAAATCCAGAGCCAATAGAGGGGAACCCATCCCAGTGGAAACAATGATATATGTAGCCCTTAGGGTACTAGCTACAGGTACTTTCCAAAGACCAGCTGGAGACATGACGGTGGTCTCACAGGCATCTGCTTCCAGGGTACTCCTCCAGTTCCTGGATGCCATGCTACCACATGCCAGTGAGCACATTTATTTTCCCCACTCCCCTAAGGTGAGGGCCAGCAGTATTCAGCTTTTCTACCATGTAGCACACTACCCTGAGGTACTGGGTGCCATAGATTGCACTCATGTACATATCAAGGTACCACCTGATGAAGAGGGTAAAATTTACTTCAACCGCAAAGGGTACCATTCCATCAACTGCCAGGTTGTGTGCAATGCCCAGGGCATTATCATGAATGTGTGTGCTGGCAGCCCTGACAATTATCATGACTCCCACATTTGGCACAGATCACAGCTGTACCAGATGTTTGCTAGGGGGGACATCTCACACGGCCATTTATTTGGGGATGCTGGCTATGCACTGGAACTGTGGATGATGACACCCATCAGAAATGCACACCCATCCACTGAAGAATGCTATAATGAGGCACACACACAAACCAGGAACATCACAGAGTGTGTGTTTGGGCTGTTGAAGTCACAGTTTCAGTGCTTCGATATATCTTGTGGAGCCCTGCAGTACTCTCCAGCCACATGTGCACACATATTCACAGTATGTGCCATGCTACAGAATATGATCCTGTGGAAACAGCTACAGCAGGATCAGCAAAGGGAAGGGATACACAGCCCCCCACCAGTGCCTAGGTCACCACAGCCACACCCACAGGGGGACTTCGAGGAGGAAACCCCTGAGGTTGTCCCTGTAGGCAGACGTAGCCATTCCCAGTATGCTCTGGCCTTGGCCAAGAGACAATGCATAGCACATGCACTGACAACCTAGGGCCCTAGGGACTGACACCATACTCCAACTTGCATACATATCAGTAAAAATTATGCCAGCCAGGCCACACAGCCTGTACCACACCATGTATTGGCTGTGGACTGCATGCATCAGACAGAGTCAGCTCCAAACTACAGGTCTGTCAACTGCTGCATTCGCAAGGTAAGTCACTCTCCTGTACACCACTTGTAAGGGGTACTACAATATGGTAGCATATGTATGGACCTGCTGCATGTATGCAAGGGAATATAGTGGGCTATATATAGTGTGCTACTGGGCTACTTGCAGAGATCTATAGTGGGCTACTAGGCTACTTGTACAGATCTAACAGCCACTAGGGACAACAGATAATCTGTTCACTAGTATTTGCCCGATACTAGCCACTAGGCCACATGGCTGGAAACTCCATGACAGTATTCCAATGAGACGCCAAACAGTGGGGTTACAGGACAGTTGCATGACTGTCTATGCCATCAGAGCATAGGCTGGTTGTTTCCCACCTCAAACACATCAGTGTTGACATACAACTGCTGTAACAGTAAGTCTGCAATGATATACCAGCAGACCAGACAATTCCTCTAGCTTGTTGATGGTGTAAGGGAGGAAGCCTCTCTGTGTGGTGGCTGGTGTGGCTTAGTGGGCCTGGGACAGTAGCATGTGTGATGGTGCTGATGGTTCGAATCTGGAAGCATCCAACACCTTTTGCATGAGAGGTGCTCATATTGTGGTAGTCCCACAGACTGTCATGACTCTTCAGTCTGTTACTGCAAGAAAGCTGGGCAAAGCCAGAGTGAATGGGGGCACAAAGGGCCATACCTACAGACAGGCATTATACATGCTCTTAGTAACCTAGAGCAGGTGGCTAGTATAACAACAGGCTGCAACAGGTCAGATTAGCTGCAGGATGTAAAGACCATCAGCTAAATGTGTCAGTAGGTACAACGAGTCAGTGACCGATATACAGTATAGCACCGGTAAACCACAAATGTTTGAGGAACACAGTAGACATATGGGGTGAAATGCTGGACATTGTGCAAAAAAACATGTACAGGGAGAGATATGCAGACTGTCACCCTGTGTGTGGTGTTTCACCGTGTACCCCAGTCACATCATAACTCTCAACCTCTTACAGCAGGAAATCTGGCCAAATAAAATGAATAAAAGTAGGACCAATGCCCACAACTTGGGACAGGTTTGAAATAGTTGCTCCTACAAATGTAGAATGTTGATAGAATAACAAGTCCTGCATTCACATGACTCTCCTGATGTGCATGGAGTCTGAAACTCAAATTTCTGTCATTATTTATTTACTTCAGTCTTCAGTGATTTGCCACTAATTTGACAGAAAACCACAGTGTTATGTGAAAAGGGCCAAAAATATGCGGCAAAAGTTTGGACAGTCTGTGAAGCTCTGTACAGTCCTGAAGTTTGAGTCACATGTTAAGGCCAGCAAACAGCCAGGGGATGCCTTGTAGAATAGCAGGCAACTGCAGTACTGTGGTAACAGGTACAGCAGCCAATGGCCTGCAGCACACAATAATCCCAGACTAAAGTACAGGTAGCTCTGGCCTGGAGTCACCTTGTAAGTACTGACAATCACACTGGGCATGCTCCTACACTTATCTGACTTGAGACCAAGTCTGTTGCCTCTACCGCCCAAAGACCTGCTATGTGGAAATATGTCTGTACATACATACAGCAACGTATACATATCTGTCTCTCCCTATCCCTCTCATGCTTGATTACTGTTTCTATCATTATGTGGCACATACATATGTGATAACAAGATGTATATATAGCTATATAAAGTATAGTGATAAATAGACTCCCCACATACTTCTACAGAACACATTTACATTACTGACGCACAGCTATATTTAAGGAGACAACCCTGTTATACACATTGATATAGATATGGGCGGGGATGTACGAATGTTCCCACATACCCCTGAATGTTGGGGTTATCTCACATGCACATCACAACAGCTGTCCGATGGCACCAGACCAAGTCTGCAACAGTACATAATCCACTCACCCACAGACCCCTGAGCCTGCAGGCTGTCACCCTGAAGACAGACATAGGTATGCAAGTGGTGTAATGTACAATGAGTGCAACGCATTCCTTGGACAAGCCATATTGTCCCTGGCCACATGTCTGCCTATCAAACTGCAAACAGACACATATGGCCAGACTGGCAAGTGTACACACATAGCAGGGGTATTACCAGGTATCCCACCCCTAGGCCACTAGATACAATAACAGTACCAAGCAGTATAACTCTGCAGGCTACACATGCTAACACAAGGCCACTTTGCTTATGCCACAAGTACTGTGCCTGCATCCACATATACAACAGACATAACCTGTGGCATGTGCAATAAGTACTGTGAGCTGTAGTGTGTAATACCTAGATATGTAAGAGTTCTAATCTCACATCCTCCAACTCTGTGTGTATCAATATATTCCATCACAGCACTATGGGCAAGCCCATATAGGCTGTTTCCATGCAATGGTATGCATTTTATGGCCCTATGAGTGGCTGCTGGCTTCTACATTCCCTCCTCTACAAAGCCTGCAGATGTCATCCACCTTAAGAGCACTGGCTAACAATCTAACAGCAGGTAAACTCCTTGGCACATGCAATAAATACTGCAAGCTATAGTGTGTAATACTATATAGGTAGGGGTTCTAATCTAACAGCATCCAACGTGTGTGTGTGTGTGTGTGTGTGTGTGTGTGTGTGTGTGTGTGTGTGTGTGTGTGTGTGTGTGTGTGTGTGTGTGTGTGTGTGTGTGTGTAAATATCTCCCCTTATAACACTAAAGGCATGCCCATGTGGCATTCCCCATGTGCATTGGTTATGCATTTTATGGCTCTGTGACTAACCATTGGCCCTAAATTGCCCTCCTCTACATAAGCATACTTGATGACCGCCACCATCTAGAGTTGTATGTGCAGAATACCCAGGTGACATGTATCAAGGGTAGTAGATTGTGTCACAGGGTATGAAAGCATATTGATGCTGACTGTCCCCATTGTCCCATGATACACTGTTCTACACATATGCACCTAGGAAGTCATGCATGCATACTGGCATACCTTGCTGATGACATATCTCTGCTGTGCTGCCTTGCCATCCTGTGCCACTGTATTTCTGCCATGTGTCCATAGTTGTACTGCTCAGACTCCTGGGACAAAAACATACACAGGTTAGTGACACACCTGTCATTCTGTAACACTACTGCCAGTATACCATCAGGGAACAAAGATACACAATATTTGATGTGTAGTCCTGACACATGCCAGCATATTGTGCCTGTTGTGGCCCACAACAACTGCCATGGCATAACACTGTTGCACTACACAAACACATGCAAAGTTCTATAATCACCCTGTGCATCAGACACATATATACAAGTCCCCACATTGATGGCATGGATGGCAGAGATGTGGCAGAGGTATCATCACATGCACAGGGTGTGGTGTGGGGGTGCCAGAGGCCTAGGCTGTGCCAAACAGTTGACAGCATGTGTGTGAGTCAGGAAGAGGTGCTGGTTACATGGGCCATGGAGAGGTGCCGTGTGTGTCTGTAGGTGACCTGAATGTGACAGTGGTGCTGGAGTGTGTGCATGTACACAGTCAAGCCCAGTGCTAGCCCCACATGTGTGTATGGTGTACAGCTATGGACCACACATGGTAGAGTGGATAGTTCACCATCTACAGCCATGAACACGAGAACTGGCTTCACCAGGAGCAGCATGGGCAGCACCATGCCCAATGTCAGATGTGGTGCCAGTACCTGATGGTGACTGTTGTCTGATGGGCCTGTAATCCCCCATAGAACCACCCAGGACCACGTACCTATTTGCTGCCACATTGTGGTGTGGGCAGCACACTTCCCTCTGTAGCTCTGGAGGTACTGCCACTATGGGAGCGTGAGTGTGCACAGCCACATGGACTCCCAGCAGATGGTGTTACTGGCCTACGTCCACATGTCCGACGCCCAACTCCAACCACATGTTCCAGCATGGACAATGTGTGCTCAAAAACACTGTCTCAGCCCACTGTCTGTCCACTACATCAGTGAAACATTCCATGGCATCACCAATGTGGTGAAGGCAGTCACGGATGTCAGACTGTGCTGCATCCATAACCTTAAGCATCCATCTGGTGTTGTGTTTAGATCATGCCTGTGCCACCATGACAGCCCAAAACATGTGCCTAGTGACCCGTGATGAGACACGTGCAACAGGAGGTGGATGGGCAGCAGTCCTCCTTCAAACACCCATGTCAATCTGCCTGTGTGGGACCTTGCTAGCTCTCTGGCTATGGCCAGCATCTACACTCACTGATGCCACATTTCTCACAATGTCCTGTACTATGTCACCACCATATGACTGTCCAATATCTGTGGTCTCTGGTGACTGAGTTTGTGTGGGCATACTGACTGTGTGCAGGGGCAATGGGGGCAGAAGAAGGATGTCAACCTCTGGGACAGATTCAGCCACCGACAACCCCACCTGTGCCTCACTATGGTCACCATCATCATCAGAGTCTGATACGACACTGACATCAGGTTTTGAGGGGGACAGACTCTAACCCCCTGTTCACCTGTGAGAAGCAAGACAAAAACAGTATATTACCACCTGCACTATTATGTATGGTAATCCACACAGACTCATACAGATGAGGATCCACAACTGCATTACATGTCCCACATATTCTCATCTCTGATCCCATGCACAACACACAAACTCACAACAACATACACAGACAACTCAAGCCCTGTATAACATGCACGTCACCTACATCTGGGTAACATTGCCAGTACAATACACCTGTGAGGTTTGCAATATGACAGTGTATGTGACAGAATGGCACATAAAACCCAGTACATCTATCTTGACAATGATATGCCAGTTGTAGTAGAGCTGCCTCAGGTATGTACCTTCTCCCTATTGTGTTTGAATGGGCATCTTGGAGTAATTGCCTCATGTATAGCAGGCTGTGTAGTTGCTCATAACTATAAATGCAAACATGTTAAAGTTTGTACCAATACACACCTGTCATTCCCTAGGCTATGCACTGTAATTAGCTGCTTCGAAATGGAACATACAACTATTCTACTTTGGCAGTTGTGCATAAGCCAAAATGGCAGCCCTTAACATTCATAAGGTATATATGATCTGTAAAACAACAGTATCACACTTACCAGGTATAGGACCACGAACTCCAGCCACACCTGATGGACCTATGAAAAGGTGAGGGAGAGGTATTGTCAGCAACACCAAATGTTACAGTGTTACAAGGTAATATGTGTATATATCCACATGTACAGTAGCTAATGTGATAATGGCTATATTGGTGACTTTCTGAGTATGTGTGCACAACTGTGGGTAAAAGCCAACCCTACCCCCCAGTACAGATAAACCTGGCACCCATGTACTGGTCTGTAGAGCCCACCACAATGACTGCTAATGTATTATACTGGTGAACACAGTAAGCTTACTTGGATGCTCCTCTGATGTGAATGCTGTGGCACCCACCTCCAGGATGAATGGCGTGATGGTTGGCTGGGAGCTGTTGCTTGATCCTAGGTTTGCCAGTAATTCCTCTGTGGCCGAGAGTGGTTGTTCTGTTGCAGGCCCTCCACTGGTGGCAGCACAATCCCTGGCAACAGCAGCTGCCCTTTGATGTGCAGCATTGACCATATCTGTGGCCCAGTGTCAGACCTGCTCATAGGTCCTGTCCTGTTGGCCAATATGATTAACAGCTCTCACAAGGTCGGCCTACAATAATGCCCGCTGTTCATGATTGTGGCAACCCCTTAACAGCAGGATGTGATGGTTGAGTCTAAGGGCATCCAGTATAGTGTCATTCTCTGCAGATGAAAATGGAGGATGTCTTCATCAGTACAGCCTTCCTGCAAGACAACAAGAGGGGAACACATTACAGGACCAGATACATGGATGTCCACTATGTACAGATCCTGCACACCCATAATGGCCTGCATTATCCACTGCTCCCTCAGACGTCATACACTGCGGTGTGACAACACACTACATGTATGGCTACCATCAAGATAGTAGCAATACTGGGTAATGTCCCTGTGTTCTGTGACAGATTCTGCTGTATGTCTTTACACACATCACTACAGTGTACTGTGGTGTGTCCTCTACAGACAAATTCCCACTAATATGTCATATGGCCACTGCCGGACAAATAGCAGTGTGTTATTCTAACAACTATATGGGGACAGTCCAGCAACATCAATGTGCCACAATGACAGACAGCAATGCATATCTGCTGTAATATATATGTTCCCTGTAGGCATCATACCTATCAACTATGCAGATGTTTGCAGAATGTCACCATGTTTGCCTCATAGATATGGTCCTTCTTGCACAAACTTGTGGATGTCTGGCAAATGGTTGTCCGCTGATTGATGGCTGCTGTCAGAAAATTGACACAGAATCTGTCACCCATCAGACCCCTCAGACAACACTTATGCTACAGTAATAGCTGTTACTCTATTCACATCCTTACTTTGTATGGCCAATCTTTATACTCTGTCACTGAGTTTGGGCCTTTGTCCTCCCATTAAATGTGGCTTTGTCCTGATTTCTTACTGTAGGAAGTTGAGAGGTAGGTTAGGCATAACTCTCAACCAGACAGGGACGAATGTCCATGAAACATGGACTTAGCCAGAGTACATCAGGGACATTCAGGGACACTTTTACAATGTTAGTACTATTTATGTGTGACATTGACAGACTGAGAGGAGGTGAATTACAGTACTTCGTTTCATGTTACAAGAGTGTACACCCTTACTTAGTGTAACTATGTCTTATGTGTAATCCGCTATCTTTACTACAACAGCCGACCATTGTAGGAGGGATAGACAGGGACAGAGCAGAGATGTGATGCAAAGCTGGGACAACTGAGAGCCATGCCTGTAGGTGTTGGACAGCAGAGTATCACTGACATGTCATTATCATAGATCTAATACAAGCCTACTGTTTTAATCCCTATTCCCCATACCTCCATCCTTCCATCTGCATCCTGTTTTATGGGGAAATATAGTACATACCTGGTAGAGTGATGTATAACTTTTTTTGAAGCATTCCTCTGCAAATGCTTTGCACACACATTGTCTGTGTGAGTAAAACCACATACAGACCTGTTCCCCATAAGCAGTTGCTTGCCTTTTGTAGGTAATGCTCTTTAACAGGTAATTGTCTGTGCACCAATCTGTGGCTCAGAATTGCTAATTGCGTGCAAAACATCTGCATTGCACTATCATTAGCCAATGAAATGGCACCACAGTGCAATATATGAGGCCTTTATGTAGGCCTTGGCACCTTTCTTAGTTTTTGAGATGGACATTACTGAGGTGTGGAGACTACAGCATCGCAGAGGGTAAGTACAAATATTGTCCACTGTAGAGATGTATGAAATACGTCCACAGTTTTGCTTCATATGTTTAGTCAGTGTCCCATGACAGTGTGGTCATCTGGCAATTCACTGGCAAACATTGTGGGCTGAGGTCAGAAAGAGGAGAGAGACATACCCATCAGAATATGCATGCTAATGCAGTAACTGCTGTTCTATCAACATACTATCTTTGTAGGGGCAAACTGTGAAATATGTACCTATCTCTGGGCCTTTGCCACCCCTTTATGTATGGTTGTGTCCAGATCCCCTGTTATAGGGGGTTGAGAGGTATGGTCAGTCTGTAGCAGCTACCTTAACATACAGTCATATATGCTCCAGGCTGCAGCTGCTGCTGCAACCTAGGATATTTGGAGGGAGTGTGAACACTTTGGAGGCCTGCAAGCTGTATGTGTAACTGTGGCAGCTGTGGCAGCCCTGTCATTACAACAGAGCCAGAGTAAGGGTACCTGTTGCAGTCCAAACGAGGCATGTGATTAAGGTACATATGTTATGCAACAGTGCCAGTAGCAGAGTAGTAGGCGACATATAGTCAGGCTATATGAATATGCGCAGTGTGTCCTTACCTGCAGGCCTGTGACATGCAAAACTGGGTAGCTGATAATTCAGTAGCAGTAACTTTTGGGGAGTAAAAGTGCATGACTCAGTCATTACTTGCAGTGTGCACAACCATGTAATTGAAGTGCAACACACTGGATTTGAACCAAGGACTGTGTGTGGCAAAATGTTCTGGATGCAAGGCATTTAACAGTCTGAGCTACTGAGTCACTGCAGGAGCAGGTGTATTTCCCAGATATATGTGCTGACATACAGACTGTGACACACATTGTCTGCATTCATCAGTATGTATATGGCTTTCAAAGGCAGTTGTTCTGCAACAAGGTCCTATTTGAACATATACACTGTGCCACTGATGCCTTAGCAGGTGTGTTTGAAGATGTTGCAGGTAAAAGGGAACATTTACCTGCTATTCCAGGCTTCAAGTACTACCATTATTATTTATTTGGCTGTCTACTGGTGTATTTTTGCATTTGAGTCCCAGGTACACTCCCAGTTGTCACATTAGGTTTGATTTCAGTCCATCAGTGGAAATCAGTATGTATTTCTGGAAACACCTGTTTTTATTAAGATCTGTGTGGCCTAGTGGGTTAGTGCTGGAAACACCTGTTTTAATTAAGGTCTGTGTGCCCTAGTGGGTTAGTGCAGTAGGCTGTAGTTAACATGGGCCCAGGTTTGAAATGTGGGAATGATAATTATTTTATACATGTGCCTAACACTGTGAGAAACACATAGGATCATTAAGGCACATTAAAGCTCATTTAAGCAGGTTTGCTCAGTGCAGCGTATTGCAGCGCTCTGCTTAGCTCCGCACAAACACGCAATAAAAAATTAAAAAGAAAAGAGAAAGGGGGTTGATAGGACAGTGGTGAAATGAGGACAAGCAGGGGGAAAAACATAGTAAAATACAGGTAGGGATGTGCAGGATGGGTGTAGGGAAGAACCATAGCTTTATATTTCTTGTACAGCAACAGCTGTGCAGTTTGACAGATTTTGTGGATGAATTTGGACTCTCAAACCCTAGAGAGAGAGGGGTGAGGACAACATAAATGTGTTGTCAAGTCAATTGGATCAAATTAGTTGTGTCCAGTGGACATGTGTGTAAAATGGAGAGCTATGTATGGGGGCAATATTTTTGTGGGACATGTGCCCATTTTATTTTTTAAATAAGGAGAGAGTGGAATGTTGGGGAATGGATATAGGTATGAGGGGGGGTAAGTTGGGTAGGATAAGATGCAACTGCAGACAGACAAGACAGCAGACAGTGGAGGTATGTGAGACATGAGGGAGGTAAGCCCCTTGAATGGGGTGGGTGTTGTGGAATCTGAAGTGCATGTGCCTCCAGACAACAGCAGCATGACTGAGGTCCCCACCCATGGGCAGTCAACACTGCTCCTTCTCTGCCCCAAAGGTGGCTGTGCTGGAGTCTAGGTGCCAGGGGCAGCCGGCCCCACCAGGTTGTCCAGTCTGCCCTCAATCCAGCACAGGCAACGTTCATAGCTCCTATGAATAATCCTGTGCACAATAGCCAGTAGTCAATCCTGGCTGACTACTGCCCCTCCACTACCACTCATGGGGGGAAGGGCCCTGTCCCTTGAGGCAGTTCCACCCAAAGGTGGTGCAGGGCCAGCAGAGGGGTCACCACTGGTTTGGGTCCCAGACATGCTGGGACCCAGTGCCATGATCAGCTGAGGTAGGCTAGGCAGATCAGCAGGAACCAGCCTACCCTGACATGCTGTGGTTATGGAGGTGAAGCAATACATTTAAGTTAGTTATGAACAAAACCATTGTTAGTAATAACAGCATGCCAGAGCATTGTAAATAACATCATTACATTGTGAAACACAACAATGAATAATAGAGCAGTCAGTATATTAACAGCATGCCAGTATCAGTTACGGCATATGGCAAACAGAATAGGTAATTCAACAAGATATGTTAATAAGCAACTAGTGTAATATATAACAATAATGCAACGCATGCCCCAAAATAAAGTTTATGGAACAACATATGTTAATAATAACCCATAACCAATGCATAACAATAATAAATATTTGAAGATAAGGGGTGAGGAGAGAGAGAAATACAGTCCATTAATACCATTATAGGCTATATAGTTGACAACAGTACTGCTATCTAATCTACAGGTCTGTCCTTTATTCATGTGCAAAAGTGCCCTATAGCTCCTGTAGCATGTACATACCTCTCAAGTTATCCTCATGGGACAGTATGGGTCAAGCAGTAACAACTGCAGGTACACAACTACACAGAACATTTGCACATCAGGTGTACCTATATAACTACCAAGGTGTACTGTGGGCTGATGTAGTGTTACTTTGCTATTCACATAATCATGTCAATGATACATCTGTGACAGAGGGATTACACAACAGTAATTACATTCCGTGACAGCTTGACACTTGAGAGACATGTCTGTGTACAGTATAGACAGTAAGCAACTATCATGCCTTGCTTGGCAGGCATGGGGATAGAACCCAATAGCAGTGACTACAGAGGACATCTGCAGCAAATGTATTAACTGACTGCAACAACCTTTAACACACTCTCCAGGCATTTAGCCAAACCAAAGTTTGCACAGTTTATTTATTTTATTTTATTTTATTATTATTACACTTATTTCCTCTATTTTATGCTGTATTTTCACATTCCTGGTAATGACTGTAACAGTCTATGACATGTAAACACACAATAATGTACTCATAATATGGGATACCTCACCCATTTACCTGTAGTTCCTGTGGAGAGAATATCTGTAAACATTACCCGAGTGATACTGTAATATTTAGATCTACATAGCACTGGATTTGAACCCTGGTCTGTGTGTGGCAAAAATGTACTTCATACACATCATTTAGCAAACTGAGCTACTGAGTCACTGCTGATAACTGACTGACTGATATTTGCCTAGAGCTCACCTGGCACCAGAATATGACCTGCTAATAGTGGTACAGATTTATACTTGACTGCAGTGACAGTTGAACACACATGCATGACATTCAAGCATGACAGAGACACTAGGTAAAATATACATTACTACACAGAATACAGGTGTACACAATACATTGTTATTGTATTGAAATGTCTGTGATGTCAAGAAACAATGTCAGATTATGTGTTATTATTTGCAGTCTACAATTAGTTCACTGTTATACCTGACTGCAGCACCATACCTCACAGCCTGAATGCTTGTAGCTGACATGCAGTGGGGAAAACAAGACAATCCTGCTGTACATGATTTACCTTGGTGTTATTGCTATTGGTCCATGTGTCATTGCAGACCAGTTATCATACGTCATTTCTTACAAAACAATTCTTGAACCCACACTTATTGCACAACAGACTTCATTAGATATACCTTCATTCGCGTACTGATATTATTTTGTGTTTTTATTGCAGAACAGTTGTAATAACTAATTTCTTGCAAAACAGCCCTATAGTACAAAAGACTTTATTGGCTATACCTTTATGCAGGTACTGATATTATTTTGTGTTTTTATTGCAGAATAGTTTTAATAATTGATTTCTTGCAAAACAGCCCTAGTTCCACAGTCATTGCACAACATACTTTATTAGAGATACCTTCAATACGTTACTGGTATAATTTCATGTTTTTCTTGCACAACAGTTGTCATTATGCAGGTGCTGCAACGCAGCTGTAATTCCACAGTTATTGCACTACAAACTTTATTGCATATACTTTGTTACAGTTAATGCTTTAGTCTTCCCTGCTTATGGCACTACAGTTGGCAGTATGCACTTCTTGAGTTTAGGTGTAAGTCCACATTTGTTGCTATACAATCTTTACTGTATATACCTAATCAGAGTTAATGCTTTACTCTTTCTTGCTTATTGACTACAGATAGCAAAATACATCTGTACTCACCACACTCACAGCACAACCTGGCCAAGTGCCTGGCATGCACCTCGATGTTGCAAGCCCTCTCCTCTGCAGCTGTTGGGAGAGAAGCATACTATTATGCATACCAGTTTATCAGACATTTAAGATTAGATATTGGTGAAACACAGATAATGGTACTTACATACATGTGGAACATTCTCAGTCCAAAATTCGTGTATCCAGGTGTCTAAGAGAGCCCACTTCCATCTTTTCAGATCATCATGTTGGTGATGACACTGTTCACCTGTACAGGGATACCATTTGCACTGGTGAGGTTCCTTGCTATCTGGTCCCAGGACCCTGCCTTGCATTCATGTTCTGCAGGTACACAACTACACAGAACATTTGCACATCAGGTGTACCTATATAACTACCAAGGTGTACTGTGGGCTGATGTAGTGTTACTTTGCTATTCACATAATCATGTCAATGATACATCTGTGACAGAGGGATTACACAACAGTAATTACATTCCGTGACAGCTTGACACTTGAGAGACATGTCTGTGTACAGTATAGACAGTAAGCAACTATCATGCCTTGCTTGGCAGGCATGGGGATAGAACCCAATAGCAGTGACTACAGAGGACATCTGCAGCAAATGTATTAACTGACTGCAACAACCTTTAACACACTCTCCAGGCATTTAGCCAAACCAAAGTTTGCACAGTTTATTTATTTTATTTTATTTTATTATTATTACACTTATTTCCTCTATTTTATGCTGTATTTTCACATTCCTGGTAATGACTGTAACAGTCTATGACATGTAAACACACAATAATGTACTCATAATATGGGATACCTCACCCATTTACCTGTAGTTCCTGTGGAGAGAATATCTGTAAACATTACCCGAGTGATACTGTAATATTTAGATCTACATAGCACTGGATTTGAACCCTGGTCTGTGTGTGGCAAAAATGTACTTCATACACAGCATTTAGCAAACTGAGCTACTGAGTCACTGCTGATAACTGACTGACTGATATTTGCCTAGAGCTTACCTGGCACCAAAATATGACCTGCTAATAGTGGTACAGATTTATACTTGACTGCAGTGACAGTTGAACACACATGCATGACATTCAAGCATGACAGAGACACTAGGTAAAATATACATTACTACACAGAATACAGGTGTACAAAATACATTGTTATTGTATTGAAATGTATGTGATGTCAAGAAACAATATCAGATTATGTGTTATTATTTGCAGTCTACAATTAGTTCACTGTTATACCTGACTGCAGCACCATACCTCACAGCCTGAATGCTTGTAGCTGACATGCAGTGGTGAAAACAAGACAATCCTGCTGTACATGATTTACCTTGGTGTTATTGCTATTGGTCCATGTGTCATTGCAGACCAGTTATCATACGTCATTTCTTACAAAACAATTCTTGAACCCACACTTATTGCACAACAGACTTCATTAGATATACCTTCATTCACGTACTGATATTATTTTGTGTTTTTATTGCAGAACAGTTGTAATAACTAATTTCTTGCAAAACAGCCCTATAGTACAAAAGACTTTATTGGCTATACCTTTATGCAGGTACTGATATTATTTTGTGTTTTTATTGCAGAACAGTTTTAATAATTGATTTCTTGCAAAACAGCCCTAGTTCCACAGTCATTGCACAACATACTTTATTAGAGATACCTTCAATACGTTACTGGTATAATTTCATGTTTTTCTTGCACAACAGTTGTCATTATGCAGGTGCTGCAACGCAGCTGTAATTCCACAGTTATTGCACTAAAACTTTATTGCATATACTTTATTACAATTAATGTTTTAGTCTTCCCTGCTTATGGCACTACAGTTGGCAGTATGCACTTCTTGCAGTTTAGGTGTAAGTCCACAATTGTTGTTATACAATCTTTACTGTATATACCTAATCAGAGTTAATGCTTTACACTTTCTTGCTTATTGACTACAGATAGCAAAATACATCTGTACTCACCACACTCACAGCACAACCTGGCCAAGTGCCTGGCATGCACCTCGATGTTGCAAGCCCTCTCCTCTGCAGCTGTTGGGAGAGAAGCATACCATTATGCATACCAGTTTATCAGACATTTAAGATTAGATATTGGTGAAACACAGATAATGGTACTTACATACATGTGGAACATTCTCAGTCCAGAATTCGTGTATCCAGGTGTCTAAGAGAGCCCACTTCCATCTTTTCAGATCATCATGTTGGTGACGACACTGTTCACCTGTACGGGGGATACCATTTGCACTGGTGAGGTTCCTTGCTATCTGGTCCCAGGACCATGCCTTGCACTCTGAGCCCTGGTAACCTCCCTGCATCAGCCAGCCCTCATGGTTTTTGACAAAGAGTCTGACCATGAACTTGGACTCCTGAATGCCCCACCGCTGCACCTGAAACCGCAAACCCTCTCCAACACCTGCCATATTGTCCTTCAGAGACAGAACTCCAATGGATTATGCTGTATTCCCACCTATTAGGCTTAATATATCCTGTTTTTCCACCCTTACATGCCATTGGGCAATATTTAAAAATGCGGCATGTCTCTTAGCAGTGCACAAACCAGTACAGCTGAGCTGAGCAGTGCTAAAACCATATGCTTAGCCAAGCGATGCCAAGCAGTGCATAAACATTAGCCGCCATTATTTGTTTATGCAGTGCTTAACATGTCTTAACAGGTCTTAGCAGAGCTCAGCTGAGCACAGCAGGCCAGTATTTATAAATAATTTGCATAATTTGTATTTCAAACAAAAATGATAACTTGCTCTTCCATGTTTTCAAACCCTGCACCTACTGGACATGAGCCCGTAACTCTAACCATTCAGCTACATGGATATGTGAAATTGTGCTATACCTTTACATATACCTCTGAACTACCTTTAAGCAGAGCACCATGGCGCACAGTGGAAACCCGCTCATCTGCACTTAAACTTGACCTTTATAGACTAATTAAATATATCCGGTTTCTATTTTTAGATGTCTGGCAGGTGTCCCGGCACCACTTAGCACTGCTGCATTCTGCGCTGCACTGCACAAACATGCTTTTTAAAAATTTTAAAAATTAAATTACATTGCTATAATACAATTGGACAGTGTAGGGAGTGTGTTACTCATCTGTGGACAAAGTTAGCAACACACTCCCTACACTAATTCAATAACCGTGTTCCACAGCTCTCCCTCGGCAACACGCCATGATTAATATACACAGTGCACTGCCAAGGGGGAAACCATGTTCACAGACACAGTAACATTCCATGTAGGCTCTACACTATGTCCACACAGATTTTATTAAATCTACAGGATGGTCTCTAAATGCTATACCATCCCTCTTGCAGGATGCATCCAGAACTGACACTTCAAGGCCATGTATTTCTTTGTTGATCTTTATGTATTTTATCTGTCCTTCAGTCAAAGTTCTTGACCCATATCCCAACTGGTATACCTAATATACCTAGTGAACCTTAGTTCACTGGCATCAACCGGGAGAGCAACTGTTGAGAGACATCATAAAACTTTAAGGCTGGAGCTTCTTCAACAAGTCTTTTCAACATTTCAAAGTTTTCATCTTGCTGGTGAAAAACAAAAGAAATTGACATCATGCTCTAGTAATGTCTTATAGTGTGCTGTAATATCTGATAAACTGGGGGTATGCATTTCAAAGGATATTGAATTATGCTTAGGAATCACATAACAGCAGATCTATATATTAGCTTCTGAATATTGACTTGAATATTGATCTTTACAACATCTTGTTTGAAACTTTCAGAAGTCAAAATATGAGTGAAGCACTTAAGTTGAGACATACAGATTTAACAGTTAGCTTTGTTGAGTTTCAAACCTTTTTGCCTCAGTCTCCCTAGCAACCAAAACAGTCTCACAATTGGAGAGCTGAAAAGTTAGCGATCAAAGGAGAGTAGTAGTGCTGAAATTGAATTCATCCTCAAGTCTTGATGAGTACATTCGCGAGGTGGATCCCGTTTTCACAAAATCTCACCAAGATAACACTGATATAGAGACTGCATTTATATAGCATAAATCATGGACAGAAGTAGGTCAAAAATTAAAAGAGATAGCTTGGGTGCACAAGACCCAGGATGAAAAAGTGCCCAATCCTGGTAGGTGCACTGGTGCCAGGGCTGAAAAAAATGACAGTGTAGAATCCTCAAAATACGGAAACATTCTTACAATGGGGCCAGGCCAGGCCCAGGGGGAGGATGCCCCCCCTGCTGTAGAAGGAAGTAGCAGTCCAGAAAAATCACAAAAACTGATAGGCCAAAGAAGAGCCATAAACATGACAGAGTGGACTATTGAGGATAAGAAATAAATTATGCATTGTTACTATCATGCAAAAAGCCTAGAATTTCCAGACATAAGATATACAAAATGATTAAGAAAGAAATTAGAGGAAAGAAAAATACTCCACAAGAAAAACTGTCAGAAGCTACAAATGAAAATTTGCATTCACTAAAACAACAGATTTGTGAAAAACAGTATATAGATCAAGAAACTTTGATCTGTTTGGAAAAAGAAGCATCTGAGGAAGTGTGAAAATATAAACAAAAAAAACTAGAGATATTTGAAAAGTATAAAAAAGAAATATGGACATGGGAAAGAAAGAGAGATTGGATATGGTGCAATATTTATGCAAAGGAAAAAGCCAAATTAATCAATATAAAAAAGGCAGCCCCAAAGATATTCAAAGAGAAATACAGGCAAAGGCATCTGGATATGGAAAATTTCACAATAAAAAAATAATATCACAAAGATGGAACATAGAAAAGAAGACTAATAAAGTAGAAGCTAAAAAAATAGAAGTTGAAGTTATGGAGTGCCTGTGATGTGAAGGATTTGGCGTAGAAGGACTAATGCAGGTTACATCATAGCATGATGGAGTGAGTCCCCAAAGTAGGAAGAAACAGGAAGATCAGGAGACATCTGAAGAAGAAATGTGGACATGGCAAAGAAAAAGAGATTTAATATGGTGTAATATTTATGCAAAGGAGAAAGCAAAACTAACCAATACAAAAAGAGCAGGACCAAAGATATTTGAAGAGAAATACAGGCAAAGGAATCTGGACATAGAAAACCTTGCAATACAAAAAATAAGAAGACAAAGAGGAAAAGTAGAAAAGGAGATTAATAATGGAGAAGTTAAAGAAATAGAAACTGAGGTTATGGAGTACCTGCAATGTGAAGGATTCAGTGTAGAAAATTGAATACAGAAAGCACCACAACAGGATAGAGCAATGGATATTCAAATTAAGGTGAAACTAGTGGAACAAGAAGCAATTGGTCAGGTGCCATATCAAGATATTTTGGAGCCTTCCACAGGAAACCAGTATAAACGTTCACTTGAAGCTAGATAGCAAGATAAGGAACAGGAAGGAACAGGGAACTGTGGAAACTCTGATGCAGTCAATGTTGAGGAGTGATAGGCCAGTGAGTTCCCATATGACAGAGCAACAGATGGCACAGGATGAAATTGAAAAGAGGGTGCCACAGGAAGATGCTATAGAACTTTCTATAGAATGCCCGGAGGAAATGGAAAACAAGGTATGTGTCCTCAGTTTGGAAGAAAATGAGCTAAGAGAAGAGTTGCTTGATTTAATAGACATGGGTAGATATATTAAGATCAATGAGAGAAATAGAATCCAGAAGGTCAATAACACCCAAAGTCAGAAGTCTGATAAAACAAATGAATGCAGTAATTAGGACTGTCCATAGAGATCCATGCGATATAACAGAAGTAAACGGGATATATTACTGTGCAGCTAAATTAATAACTGATAAAGTTCTACCACAATAACACAGGGTAGCGAGGGAAAGGAAGGGGAGAAATTAAATACCATCATGGAAATATCAAATAGAGAAAACTATAAAGCAATTAAGACAAGAAGTGTCACTGTTAGAAGAATATAGAAGAGGGAATAGATTAACAAAAATACTAAGAAAGATAGATGTGATAAAAGCAATGAGCAGTATTAGAACAGACCAGGATCTATCATGCACTATCGCAAATAAACTAAAAATTTAAGCACAGGCAGAAAAACTTAGAATATACACAGATAAATATAAAGGAAAAGTACAAAAGAAGCAATTTATTGATGACACAAAAAAGTTTTATAGCGAATTGGAAAACAAGAGAAAAGGAATTGAAAGACTGCCAAAAAAAAAGAGAAAATAGATACATTTTGGAGAAGTATCTTGGAAGATCCCATGGAACATAACAAAAATGCTAAATGGATGGAAGAAGTGAAAGAAAGAAAGAATAAGAAGTGTAAAGGCGCAGAATATGAAATGAGATGAAGTAACAGCCAGAGAGATTGAAACAAAGCTTAGAAAAGCATCTAATTGGAAAACCCCAGGCACAGATGCAGTACCTAACTTTTGGTTAAAACTATTAACATCTTTCCACGAAGATTTAGCCATGAGTAAGAACTATTTATATGCGCATCCGAAACTGACACCAACCTGGCTAACAACAGGCAAAACAATGCTCCTACTTAAGAGGGAACCTGCAAGCTACCCTAAAAATTATAGACCAATAACTTACCTTCTGACAGCGTATAAACTATACACGGGAATTGATGCTGACAGACTTTATAGGCATTTAGAAGAAAACTCAATTATGGCAATAGAACAAAAGAGCAATAAAAGAAAATCATATGAAACAAAGGATCATTTGTTGTTAAATAAAGTCATACTGGAGAACTATAAAAAGGGGAAGAATCTAAGTATGGCATGGATTGACTATTAAAAAAAATTGACAGTATCCCAAATTCATGGATAAAAGAATATTTAAAAATGTATACAATACACTCTACACTGATTGACTACATTACATTGACAATGAAACAGTGGCAGACCACTTTGCAATTAAGCCATTTTAAAGGACAGATTATTATCCCAAGGTTAAAAATTCAAAGGGGGATATTCCAGGGTGAGTCTCTGTCACTGTTGCTATTCTGCCTTGCCATTAACCCATTAAGCTATTTGCTTAACAGCTTAGGCCACCATGGCTACAATTTGGCCCCTAGAAAACAACAAAGTGTAAAGACTTCTCATCTTCTCTTTGCCGGTGATTTAAAATTGTATAGTTCGTCAGATGAGGAACTGAAAGCACAGCTGCAGGTTGTCAAAACTTTTTCAGATGATATAAGAATGTCATTTGGTCTTGATAAGTGTACAAAAACAACTTTTAAATCAGGAAAACTACAGCACTGGGAAAACATCAGTTTAGATCAAGAATGTGATATAAAAGAACTTGAGCAATTGAGAGTGTATAAATATTTGGGAATTGATGAAAAATCAACAACAAAACATGAACAAATGTGAACAAAACTTAGTAAGGAATACTTTAGAAGACTTCTGCGGTAGCATTGTTGCCTCACAGTTGGACGTTGCCCGTTCGTTTCTCAGTTAGAGCATCTTCTGTGTGGCGACATGTGTGAACAGGCATTCCGCGTTAGACCCGGCAAGCCAGCACGTAAAACTCTACTACCAATCATTAGCGGACCGGAGTTCCACTGTGGCGACCCCTAACCGGGAAAAGCCGAAAGACACAAACAAACTTTAGAAGACTTAAATTAATTTTGAAGACAGCATTAATATCTAGGAACAAAATCCAAGCTATAAACCAATTTGCTCTTCCTGTCCTAACTTACAGTTTTGGAGTGATTGACTGGCCCCAAACATCTTGGATAGATTAGACAGGAAAACAAGAAGGATGCTTCATGCTCACCAAATGATTTATAAAAATCAGTGTATACCAAGATTATATATTCCTCGTTCTGAAGAAGGGATGGGTCTCTTTGAAATTGATTACATGTGCAATTGTGCGACTCTACATATATCTGCTGACCTCACAAGACCCAAATGTAGTGAAAGGTTTGAAACATGAGGAGAATAAATCTAAGATGACTTCTCTGATTAATTTAGAAGAAACATATCAGTGTCAAGCACGAATGGAAATCAAACCAAAAGGAGATAAAAATCAGGCAGCAACTGAATGTGCCAAAAAACAAAAGAAAGAATATAAGGTGAAGGACCAGATGAGAAGGCAAGAAATGTGGAAAATACATAAATATAGTTCCAATTATAGAAAACCTTTGGAAGAACCTCGTGTTGATGAGGAACGAATGCAGGAATTGTTAAGGAGAGACAAATTCAATTGAAGAGATAAAAGGTTAATATTGGCAGCACAAGACAGTGGGCCACATACTCGTTGGTTTACAAAGTCCATTGAACATGTGGGAGAAACAGACAAATGTAGGTTTTGTAAAACCGAATTGGAAACAGTCGCACACCTCATTGCTGGTTGCGACATACTAATGCCAGAAGGACAGTATACTGAAAGGTATAATAATGTGGTGAGACTGCTGCACTGGGGATTGTGCAAACATTATGGTATTGAAGTGGCTGAAAAACACTGAAAACATGAGCCACAAAGCATCATAGAAAATGATGAAGTCTGCATCACATGGGATCATCAGTTACCAACAGTTCAAAAGATAGATGCTAGAAAACACGATATAGTGGTCCAAGAAAAGAAGACAAAAGTAGCATTGATTATTGAAATCTCTACACCCAGTGACTAAAGTGTCCTGCGTACAGAGAGACACAAAGTCATAAAATATCAGGATTTGCAAGCAAAAATGAGAACAATGTGGAAGAAAGATACCCAGATAGTTCCAATAGTAGTAGGAGCAACAGGTTTTATAAAAAAAAGTGTCTACAAGTATATTTAGATATACTACCAACACATGTAACTCCATACGAATTGCAGAAGGAGTCATTACTGTGCATATTGTGGGTGCTGCGAAGAGCACTTTTGGCTGACATCAAAGAGTGAAACAATACTAATTTCATGAACTTTAATCATACTTTGACTTAGGAATGGGGGACATTCCCATCATGGTAATAGAAACCCTAAAGATTTGGAGAAATTAAAAGATACTTTGACTTAGGAATGAGGTCCATTCCCGTCATGGTATTAGAAACCCAAAAGACTTGGAGAAATTAAAAAAAAAGATGTTAAGTAAAACTCCATACAAGCCAATCAGCAGTGATGTTCACAGCACCATTAGACATTTTATTATTTCAGCCGCAGTTCTCTGCAATACCTCTAGTGCTGAGGATACATCAAACGTGACGTCATGAATTCTATCTAACCAAATGAGTGTTAAAAGTATTTTCCAGAAGCCCTGATCTATATCAAGAACAAAAAAAAATTAGTACCAGCTATGAATGAAACTACTTCCTTAATAGTCTGCAGTAGATGATGTTCCCTTTTAATTCATTTGGTCAGATCTTCATGATCTGTGTATATCCTCAGCTTTTGAAACTTCATGACTATTATTGTATTATTCACCCATTCAGCTGGTTCAATTTACTTAAAAATCATACCAAGGAAAACAGTCCTTTTCAGTTCCTGTCCAGTCCTTTTGTTAAGTATTATACATATTATCCTACATGCATGTATCACATGGCCTACCTCTGAAGAAACTCTAATATAGTATTCTACTAGCTAACCACACCAAACCATTAAACAAAATAGTAGGGCCTGTAGCTTCCCCAGTAAAAATGAGCAGAAATGGTGGATCACATAGTCCTGGTCTGTCATCAGAATACAGGAATATGAACTGTTTGAGTTGTCCAGAAAACCAGAAGGTTATAGTTGCCATCATTAATTATTTACATTGTGTACATTACTTAGTTTACTTATATATTATAATGCATTACATTGCATATAATACCAAGGCTTATGTTGTGTTAAAGGATCAGAACCATGCTGGGTATACATGTACAATATTTGTTCCATGATGTTAGAGTGATTATTTTCTTTATTTCATCTGCTCATCAACAACTACTAAGTGGATGGCTATAATGCAGAACAGCTTCCTTCTGTGTAACAAAGTTCTGATAGATGTACCTGAAGTAATCAGTTCATAAATAGTATAAATACATTTATACTGACAACAGGCTAAATAGACCAAAAAGTCCAAGCGATCTAACTACTCTCAGTGGTGGAATATAATATTAGAAAATTGGGTGTCTGCACAGGGCCTATAGCTTCAAGGGGGGCCCAAAGTCCATCAACAAAACAATTTAAAGTTTAAAAAACTCATTCACTCCTATGGATCCATTCTGGTGTCATAGAGGTATAAAGCCCTGACTATGGCCCAGTTGACCTAGGTTCAGTTATCTACTCAGGAGATTTATGGAGCAGCAGGGAAGGGTGGGGGATGCATGGCCCAGGTGGGAGGGCATTTGTCAATAATGCTCCTTCAGGGGAGGGATGGTCCAAAGAGGGAATTTGCCCTCAGACATGATCAATGAGCAGGGCATATATTGAAACCCCACCCCTGAAGATGGAAGCAGAGAAGACCAAGCCTCCATGACATCCTTAGGATCTATGACCAGCCCACATCCTTAGGATCTATGACTGGCCCAGCAATACTAGAATAGTCCAGATGGGTAAGGAGATGAGCTGGTAGACCCAGACTGGACATGGGGCACTGGGGGGCCAGTTGAGTGATGTCCCAAGACAAAAAAAACTCATTCATACCTCCTGGACCAGGAGATTACCCCTCCTGGATATAATATCCTAAGATGTGACCGTAAAACCAAAAAGGGTGGAGGCATAGCCATTTTGTACAAATCTAAACTCCAAGTATCACCCTTTAATATACTCCTACCATCAGATACCAATTCAGAAAACCTTACTGCCAAACTTCAAATCAACAACTCCAAATCTATCTATCTAATTTGCACATATCTCCCCCCTGAAAATAATATCAATACTCTTGAAAACTTACTTAGTTACCTCTCTACCCATCTACCTCAGGAGACCATTGTACTAGGTGACTTGAATACAGACTGGGTTACCTGTAGTTCCCCTAATCCTACTAATCACATAAATCTTTATGGATTCTCACAAATTATAACCACTCCCACTAGAATCCATAAGCCAAGCAGTAAGGAAACCACCCTAGACTGGATCCTTATCAACAGCCACCTTGATACCTATAAACCAGGAACCCTTCCTTACGATATCAGTGACCATATGCTAGTCTACATTATTAAGCAAAGAAACCATATCCCAACTACTAATAATTTTAAAACCTCTCGCTCCAAAAATTTTTTTAATCCAGAGAGCTTCCTGAATGAACTGAAAGCATGTGACTGGTCACCATTGTCTCATCTTCAACTTGATGAAGCAGTGACCTACTTTAACACTAAATTTCTTCAAATCCTGGATTACCACACCCCCTATCGCTCTTCCTGAATAAGAACCAAAATTGCCCCCTGGCTCACAAAACAAACTAGGCAAAACATCCTCCTTAGAAATAAAATCTGGGCTAAATGGAGAGCCTCCAAATGTCCATCGGATCACCTTTACTTTAAACAGTTAAGAAATGCCACCAAGAAATATATTCTTAGAGACAAAAAAGAGTATTACCTTCATCTCCAACAAACCCATCAACAAAAACTACAAAAAATTCTGGTCAGGCATAAACAAACTTCTTCAGCCAGGGTACTCTTCTACTCCTGCCCCAGCAGGATTCAACCATGATAACTCCAACCAGATTCCCTATGCCTTTAATAACTACTTTACTGAAGCCATTCAAACCCTAGCCAATACTCTACCACCTATGACCACTTCCCCATTAAATACCACTAAGACTCCTTCTCCTACCTTTCAAATACAACCTGTACCTACATCCCTAATCTGCAACCTCCTTCAAAAACTAAAGCCTTGCACCCCATCTGCTGACTGTCTGCCAGCTGAATACCTGCAAATTGCAGCAAAAGCCATAGCCTATCCCATCTCCATCCTTATAAATATAACTATTTTAGAAAGCAAAATCCCTGCCATATGGAAAGTATCCCACATCATCCCGTTACATAAAGGTGGGTCATCCACTGAGCTCTCCAACTTTCTGCCTATTGCCTTACTTTCTCCAATAGCTAAGATAATGGAAAAATGCATTCACAGACAACTGCTTGACCACCTTCTCCAAAATTATCTACTTGCCAACTGCCAACATGGCTTCAGGCCATTCCATAGCACAACCACTGCCCTGCTATCCTTTTCTGACCCCATAAACAAAAATCGTAACAATAACACTTTTTCCTCAGCACTATTTATTGACCTTTCAAAAACCTTTGATATGGTGAACCATAACATACTTATAGACATACTAAAAACCCAATCACTTGATCCACAAGCATTACAATGGGTTAAGTCCTATCTGGAAAACAGACAGCAAGCAGTACTTTGGGATAATAATCTTTCTACATCCCTCCCAGTGAATATTGGAGTACCCCAAGGCTCTATTTTAGGACCCCTACTCTTTTCATTGTTTATTAACGATCTACATACCCAAATTCCTCAAACCACCTGCATACAATATGCAGATGACTCTACTTTAATTTGTTCAGCCAAGACCATAGCCTCTCTCCAGTCCCTCACTCAAACTGCATTCAACAGTGTTGAAAATTGGTTCATGCAACACTGCCTCCTCCTGAACCCCCAAAAAAACAAAATTATTGCTCTTTGCTACGACTCATAAAACACATCAACTGTACTTCACAATAACCTCAAACAATGCAACTAACATAATCCCAGACACTACAAACCGTCTGCTAGGAGTAACAATTGATAACATCCTTAGCTATGATGACCACATTAATTCTACAATAAAGTCTGTCAACAAAAAACTAGGCACCCTTTACAGAATCAAACCCTTCCTTACCCCCTCAGCCAGAATGACTATTGCCCAGACCCACCTTATCTCTACCCTGTTCTATGCTTCTGCGATATATACCAATCTGTCTAAAAACAACCTTACCAAACTTTCCACCAGTTATAATAATATAGCCAGATTTGCCACTGGCACCCCATTTAGGACTCACCACAGTCTCAACCTCAAACAACTGGGATGGCTAGAACTGCAAAACCAACTACTTTGTCAACAACTTGTTATCACCCAAAAGATCCTTTTTCACCCTAACAATACCCCTATCCTCACTAATCTGATTACACCCCACAAAAATCTTGCAACACTACGCTCAGCTGAAAAGCTCCTTGTTTCCACTATTAAGTCAAAAAACAAAGCTGGGGACTCACTTTTCTCTAACACAGTAGGTAAAAACTGGAACCAGCTTCCTACAGAACTTCCTACCCTTGCTTCCACTTCCCTATTTAAAAAACATCTTAAAGAACATCTTAAATCTCACTGGCTTTGTCCCTGCTCTAACCCTGACTGATATCACATCCCCCTTCTTCCTCTCTCTATACTTCTCTTCCACACTATTCTTTGATGCCTACTTTGTAATTTATAATCTCCTTCATATTACAAAAAAAAATGTATTTTTTGTCTATCTCTCTGTTTTTTTATAACTTCAACCTACTAAACGACTCAGTACAGTTTGTTCTGACCTATGTAGCCAATGTACTGTAATTCACTTTACTACTACTATATATTGTATTTTTTGTCACTGCTAGTGCTTGGAGCTTTTCTCCCCGGGCCTCTACTGAAAATGGACATATATCCAGTTAGACTAGCCCGGTCAACAAATGTAAAATAAATAAATAAATAAACATAACCTGCAGAATAAAAAAATTAAAATATAGAATAAAGTCTGAGACTGATTCACCTTTACAATCTATAGGGAAGTTCCACCCCCTCCACAGTGCAAGTAATAGTAGCAGTAACCAGTAAAAGGAAGTGCAATTAGCAGTGCACGGAAATAAGCTGCAGGATTGAACAAATCACTGGATAACACAATCCCCAAGGATTTGAATTAGTGTGAAAACCACTGGATAACAGCTGGGGAACTACTGTTTACATAGTTGGTGTGTGCCAAGCCTCAAGAAGTCATGCTTAAATGCACACTCCAAAAAATAAATCACATGTCATGATCCTTACTATTTCAGAAAATTTCTTTTACCCAACACTTTTTAGGGCCAAACCAAGAGCACTATCTAGTTAAGTAACTTGTTTAGAGTCACAGTAGGCAAACAGAGACTGAAAGAGTCAAACCCTCTGCCCTTGACTACATGAAGCAGCTTAGTAAAAGCTGAGTTTTAATCCAGTGCACCAACTGCCGGACCATTATTAACCACTTAATTTTCTGATAAATCAATGATGATTACATTCAGTCAGCAATGCCAGTCATTAGAGTCTCATAGTTTTGCTGTTCAGAAAATGTATGTCACTTCAAAACCTACTGTTCTTTTAACTTTTTTAAAGTGAATTAGAATTGCCTGGCAGTTCAGGCTCTGAGATGTTACCAAACTGCTTCTTGCAGTCAAAAGTTTATAATTTAAACCCTTTTACTTCCATTTGCCTATGGTGTGACTTTGAGCAAGTTATAACTGATGGTCACATCTGTGTCTCTGCATGTTGTATGCAGCAATATTTTTGATTTTTATGACCTGTGGGTTGTTGAGCAAAAGCTGCTACAGCATCTATATTGTCTTGAATTGTTTTGATATATCTATTGTACCAGTGAAGTTATTAGTTCATTAATAGGCCTGGATTGTGTAAAATAGTCTAAACATGTCTAAACATGTGGCATTTTAATAATATATTTTTGCAGTATGTTCTACCTAGAACATCCATTCAAATGCTTAAAAGGATGACATTTGCAGATATCAGTTTGCATTATTTGGAGTGATGATCAGAATGGTCCAATATTTAAAGCAGACTCCATTATGCAGTCATTCCAAAGTTGCATATTACAGTGATACAATCTTTGCTGAACAAGATTGGATTGTAAAGGATTTCATGCCAACCTACATTCATTTTAAAAACTATTACTTTACCAGGCAGCTAATGCAAATGGGGGCTAGAGCCCTAGCTGCTTCCTATGCCAAGGGTGCAGGGTTTGAATCTTTTTAACAACTAATGCATTGGCTAGGCACATAGCTGATTTTCCGGACCACTCCTTTAAGTTTTCAGTTTTAAAACATATAAGTACAGATGTGAGAGGTGGCCCTTGGCAAATTAATCTAGAAATTGAAGAACTAAGATGGCAAATTTCCACTGCAGCATACATACTTGCCCCAGGTCTGAATGAAACAGTTTCGATCAAATGTTTCTTAAGGCTTTTGGCTTTAAAAGATGAAGTCAGAAAATGGAATTTGTTTCTTGTTTTCATTTGGGATTTTCCTCTTGTATTTAATATATATATTTATCTCTGTTTTTAAAATAGTTATGTTAGTTGTACATTTATTTGTTAAAAATTAACTAACTGGTATTTAGATTTGTATTTAAAATGTATGAATGTAGGTTGGCATGGATTCCTGACATCCAAGGGTTGTTCAGCAGGACTGTATAGCACTGTTTTGCTGCAACTTTTTGGAAAAGTGTAAACAACAGAGTCTGTTTCTTTAAAATTTGACCTTTTATCTTAACTAATTAACTAATTGATATCTGCTGTTTCTTTTATAAGCATTTGAATGTGAGTGTTCTAGGTCTGAAGAAGGAAAAGCACAGTCTTTTTCCGAAAGCGCTTACAATATTAAACTGACTTTTCTACATTTTTCCTGCTCGCTTTGGTTTTTGGATTCTAAGTTTGTTTGTTTGCCTTTTGTGTTTATTGTGTAAAATAGTCTAAACATGTCTAAACATGTGGCATTTTAATAATATATTTTTGCAGTATGTTCTATACAGCATCCAGTAACTGCGAAGGGGATGACATTTGTCAGATCATGCAGTTTGCATTATTTGGAGTGATGATCAGAATGGTCCAATATTTAGCATCCATTATGCAGTCATTGTTGCATATTACTGTGATACAATCTTTGCTACAAGATTGGATTGTAAAGGATTTCTGCGTTTTGTTAAAAACTATTACTTTGCCAGGCAGCTAATGCAGGGTGGGGGCTACAGCCCTAGCTGCTTCCTATGCCAAGGGTGCAGGGTTTGAATCTTTCCACCTTGCTTTATTTACTGTGAAACCTTGAGCAAGTCACTTAACTAGACAGTGATGGGGGGGGGGGGGGGGCAATTGGAATTTGGGCTAGGCTTCTTAATTGTCTCCTAGATGGCATACCTACTAACTATGAAACTGTGGTTATTTATCACCAGCCATTCCCTGTTGCATAGATGATCTGGTTTGGGAAATGTTATAGCAATTTCATCAGTACGCCAACTTTTTAATGCAACATAGGTCATTTGTTTTTAAGGTCAGCAGGCATTGTGTAATGACAGTTTGAGTAGGGTTTTATGGATAAAATATTCTGAAAATGTTCAAATGTGCACATTTAAAACACACTAACAAATTACATTGCATTAACAAGAACATAAGTAAAACAATCAGGAAGATGAATCCCAAAAAACACATGTATTTATGCTTGGTCCTAAAAATGTGTCAAGGGTCCATGGTTTGAATACAGCCCTGGGCCCAAGGTACACTTACTGACAATTTTAAAGGATCTGAGTTTTCAGCAACACACAAGCATCATGCACCCTTTTTAAGTGGTCAGCACTAACAACTTACTTGAGCACATCTTGAAATGTATTTTGTGTTCCTACAAAACCAGTGAATAATGCCATTTTTAAGTTTCATAGTTTTCTTTATCCTGAACAATGTACATCTCACTTGCATTGTGGGCAATACTTAATCAGTACTTAATATGTAATCAAGCATAAATGAATAAATATTCATCCTTAAAGATTTTCTGCACGAAATAAAATTACCTCTCAGCTAGCTCTAGTTGCTAAATATATATATATATATATATATATATATATATATATATATATATATATATATATATATATATATATATATATATATATATATATATATATATATATAAGTCAACAAAAGTATCAGACTGTGTCATTGTGTCAGACAGTTAGCAGAAATGTGTATTCCTTTATCCCTTACTGTTCATCATTGTGATAAACCAGAATGACTTCTACTTAACCATTCTGAGTGCAATCAGATTTCTAATTCCCATATTAGAGTATGTGGACATGCTTTCCATGATAAATGCATGGAGATCTGAGGTGGAATGGCACATTATAGGATTTGCATTCATGAGTGTCATCTGATTACAGATACTTTGATATGTACAAGACCATACATATTTAAAGCTTTAAGTCTTTCCTCCTAAGAATATTCACTACCACCTTTGATGAATTTAAAAAATAAACAATGAAAGTTTTCTATTCTGTTTATATCTTTATTATATTACATCCTGAATAAATGTGGAACCTCAGACAGGAAACCTGAAAATGATGAGACACATCTTTAAAAGCTATTATCCCTTTCCAATGACCCAAACACCATCATTCTAGGGGAATTTAATTACTCCACCATTAATTAATATGCCTACACTTCAACAAACAAATAAACAAAATGCCTCCCTTTATAAGTAGCACCTTTCCCCTATTGAGGTACCACCATGCTCAATCCTTCTCTCACCTATGCAGCTCCTGAATGTTCCCTATCACCTATCAAACCCTCATTGCTCAAGTTAAAACAGTGCCCTATAATATTCATCCTACAGTCCCAGTACAGCTCACTCACCAACCCAACCCAACCATGTTTACAGACTTCTGTGAGGTCTGCTAATCTGAGACACCCTTGGTAGCTCTATATCAGGTACCACCACATATACTTAAAGTTTACATCTACATCTGAACTCTTGCTTAGATGCTTCTGTTCCATTTGCCAAAAATGCAATGCCAAGTTTATAAACAAAGCCCTCTAGTGAAACTCAATCAAAAAAAAAAAACTGTAAGCCTGTTTCTTACCTTTCCTGTAACTAGTGTTCCAGATACAGATTTGCTGTATCCAGGACTGTATGTAAGCTTCTGAGCCCCCCAAGTCTTTCTGTGTTGGAGGGAAGCCTTCTAGCTTATCAGTGGGAGTGGTAAGCACTAGGTAACCTGTCTACCACATAAGGAGTGGTTCTGGCCCAGACATTGTAGTTATTGGTCGTTTGGGCAATCTCTTCCATCTCTCTCAACTTTCTGATTTGAAAGCCTGCATTTGCACTTGTTTCTGTCCTGTAACTCGTCTAGTGCAGATACAGATTATTAGTTTTAGCACTTAAATTTGTTTATTCATGCTCAGCACTTGTTCAGAACTTGTAAGCCCTAAATAAGCTACTAATTACCATAGCACTCAATCTTCCTCATTACCTAGAGGAAAACAGTTTTTGTACTTACTTTTCTCACTTGCTTAGAGAAAAACAGCTCTTGTACTCAGTTTCCTCACTTATCTAGGGGAAAATAGTTTTTTATTCAGGCATGTCCAAGGGGCAGCTCCCAGTGTTCTCTCCTGTTTATCTGATGAATCTGGGCATCTTGAGGCAATGTAGAAATTGCCTCATGTACACAGACAACCCTCTCCTCCTACCACCCAGCACTACAACCTGTGAGAGATGCACTTATCTAGCCAAACTGGAGGTAAAGCTCTCTCCAACCAAGACTGAACTTGACAGTCATGAGGAGAAGGTAAACATTTGCACCACACCACACATAGTCTCACTAAATCTACACCACCAAAATCCACACATAGTAACACAAAAACATTTGCGGAGGCTCTCAATAATAATCTGTCTAAGCAACAGAGACCTCCAAAGCAGAAAAGCAAGCAACCTCCATCCTCCAACACAACACAAATGACACATAGCCCACAGACTAAGTGTGCCACTCAACCACAGCCAATAAGGCAAAACAACATACCCAACACACTAGTCATAGGTGACTCTATAGTCTGGCTCACTGATGTCCCACTCACCAGGCTAAACAAGGAGAAGTTTACTGTCAGCTGTCTGTTGGGTGCCAGGATCCGCCACATAACCCACGCACTCTGGTCACTCCACAACAAGTACAAATATGACTCTGTCATTGTCCATGTTGGTGTGAATGACCTGAGACATACCTCCCTGGACTACATGAAAAGAGTCATGGAAGAGCTCTCCGATCTTGTAGCCCAGGTAGGTATGACCCTAGCCTGAGTAGCATTCTGCCATCGCCCCGAATGATACCACAGTACAAAGACAGAATGATTGACTTCAACAATTGGCTAAGCTTCTGGTGTCATTCTAAGGGGATCCAGTATCTGTCTGCTTGGGATGACATGGTTGACAGACCACAATGCTTTGCCACAGATGGCCTGCACCTGTCCCCCCTGGGATTCTGGATACTGGCTAAGGCTCTTGCTGCCCCTATAGTGCCTCTTTTAGGCAAGGTTCAAATAACAAATTCACCACCATAACAGGAACAGGCAAGCAAAAACTGATGGTAATGCTACTCAGTGCTAGAAGTCTAAATCTCAAAATGTACTCATTTGAGGCACTCCTTAAAATGAAGAATATTGATATCTGTGCAGTGACTGAGACCTGGTTCAAGACTCCAGAGAACACCCCTGCACTACCAGGCTAAAACTCATACCACACTTTTCAGCCATGTAACCTGGACCAAAACACCAAAGGTGGAGGTGTGTCCATATTCATTAAGGATATCCACACCTCCAGGCTAGTTGCTCAGCATAATGCATCCGAGGTTATCCAAGTGCATCTAACTCTGGGCAAAACTGCAATCCAAATTGTAGCTTGCTACAGATCCCCACCATACCCCAGGATTCCCACTCCTCTTTTCTTGATATACTGGAAAATATTAGGGTTCAACCAAACACCCTAATAATGGGTGACTTCAACTACCCCACCTTAAACTGGGAAAGCTACTCATGTACCAACTCCTTAGCTCAACGCTTTCTGGAATTCATAAACTCCAATGCCCTGGATCAACTTATCCACACCCCCACCAGGGGCAACAATATCCTAGACCTAGTCATTACCAACGAGTGACCGGTGTTCCACACCTGAAGTCAACTCCTCGTTGGTCCGATCCAACCATAAGCTAATCACCCTTGATATCCACACCCTGCTCCCACCCCCCATTAAGGAAACCATGGTAAAAAATTTCTCCAAAGCCAACTTCATGCTTCTTAAGACAGAAGTGGTGAACTTCATGACACCCATGCAGATGGACAATACAGTTACAACTGCTGAATCCTACACAAATGCACTCTATAAGCACTTACATGAGTGCAGCATGGATTGTACTATCCAAACAGAACCAAGACGCTATCCTCCAAAAAAAGGAAGCCAATATGGTGGTCCCTTGCCATAAACAAACTGTACAACAGAAGGAAGAAACTGTTGCAAAAGAGAGTAAAATCCCATGAGTGGAGGAGCTCCCTGGTCAGCCTCAGTAAGAAGCTGAGATCCCTTATAAGATCCTCCAAAGCTAGCTACGAAAACAAAATCGCCACTAATTCTAAGGACAACTACAAAGCATTCTATAGCTATATCAAGAATCTCGATGGCAACTCCCAGATCTGCTCTGAGTTACAGCACAAAGGCACGAAAATTACAGAACCAACTGATATTGTCAACATCCTGGCAGAAAGGTTCAATGCTAACTTTACCCCCCCTCACCCCCTAAAGGGCTCATATTTATACAGGAAGAATGCAGAGTCCCTGTAATCACAACTACGCAAGTAAAAGCTGCACTCTCTAAAACCAAAAATACAGCATCCATAGGACTGGACAACATCCCAGGCTGTGTTTTACATGAACTTCAGAACGAACTGGCTCCCCACTTAAGCACCATGTTCAATAATAGCCTCACATTAGGCTTTGTGCCCACTGAATGGCACACAGCAACAGTTATCCCACTCCACAAAGGGGGAGCCACCACTGATCCCGGGAACTATCGACCTATTAGCCTGATGAGCCTGGTCTGCAAGGCCATGGAACGTGTCATCATGGAACTCATAAACAAAGACATTGGTAACCTCCAAACTCTGGATCCCACCCAGTTCGGGTTTGTGAACGGCAGATCATGCCTCCTGAACATGACTTCTTTGAGGCAGTCACCAAAGCCGTAGATGAGGGTAAGGTGGTTCAAACAGCCTATCTTGACCTTGCCAAGGCTTTCAACACCATCCCCCATTCTGGAATTATAGCTAAACTCACTAAACTAGGTATAAATCCCTACTTCACAAGATGGGTTGCCAACTGGCTCACTGACAGAACCCACACTGTAAAAGTTGCAGACTCCAAATCTGACTTCAAAGCAGTGACAAGTGGAGTACCACAGGGTTCCGTCCTGGGGCCTTTGCTGTTTGGTATCTACTTCTAGGAAGTACAGGCTAACACAGAAGGCCTCTGGCTAATGAAGTTCACAGATGACTGCAAACTAGGAGCCATAGTCAAGTCCCCAAATGATGTGGACATACTACAGAAGGGCCTTGCTGAGACAGATGCCTGGTGTCAGAGCCATGGCCTCAAGCTCAATGCCAAAAAGTGCAGTGTCATCCCCTTTGGTAAAAACTCTGTACCTATGAACTACCACATAGGCAGCAATCTACTTAACTCCGAATATGTGATAAGAGACCTTGGGACCCAGGTGGACAGTAGTCTCTCCTTTGATAGTCACATCGCCATAGTAGTCAGGAAGTCCTTCTACGTGGCACACATCATCCTAAAAGGGTTCTCATCCAGGAAAAAAGAGGTCATAGTTCCCCTCTACTCGGCACTCATTAGACCCATTATACAGTACAACGCCCTATTTGGAATGTACCTCACAAGGCATCTGCAGCAGCTGGAAAGGCCACAGAAGTACCTCACAAAGAGGATTACTGGCCTCAAACAAATGCCCTACACTGACCGCCTCAAAAAACTCCAGCTTTACTCCGTAGCATATCACCTACTCTGAGGTGATCTCTGCCTAGCATATAAAGCTATGTGAAACCTAGAGCTGTTGGACATGCTACACCTAAAGAAATCCCAATCCCTCCGAGCTACATGCTCTAGGGACCTAAACCTTGTCACCACAATAAACAGGACATGCTGGAGGGATAGATTCCTGTCCCAGAGACTTCCCCTACTCTGTAAAAGGCTACCCATCTATGTCAAGCAAAGTTCTTCATTAGCAATCTTCAAGAAAAGTCTTGATGAGTAGATGGGAAATAAGAAATACACCCCGGGGATCACTTCTGTTTCTCTGCTTGACAGTGGCACAGGAAAATAACTTTCTTGGGTGGCGTAAGCCAGGGAACCTTTTGTCTAGGCTTATGTAGGCCCTTGGGCCGATAGCCTAGTACCTACCTATGAACCTATGAACCTATAATCACAAAAATAGTTAATATACAACTGATAACTAAGGACATATCCCCTCTATCCAAAGAGGTCATCATCCCCCTACTCATCTGTCATCGGATCCATAGTAGAATTACAGAAAAAAGCTCATAGCTATAAAGAAAAGAAAAAAAATCTCAAAGTGATAAATTGAACTTCAAAAAGTTTAATAAAGAGGGACTTCTAAGATGACTGGACACAAATCAACAGTATAAATTCAATTCTCCCAGTGTGAAAACAGAAACTAAGAAAAAGGGATGCCATTGAAAATGATTTTTTTTTCTTTTGTAAAATTCAAGTTACTGACAAGTAAATACACTGCCTAGATGCCAGCAAAGAAGAAATTTGTAAAACATGGAAGAAAATCAATCAGAAAAGGTGAAGAGAAAATACTGTATGGGAAGGATTTTGCAATTGGTCTGCAAAAAGCAATTCAAGATTCAGCTTTGGCTCAAGTCATGGCATCCAGTAATCTAGTAAAAAATGAATCATATATATGCAGAGGTGATTAAAATAAATGAAACACTGAAAGAATATATAAATTCAAACAACAAAAGGCTGAAAAAATAGAAGACGTTTTAACCAGCCATTCAGATGAACTGATAAAACTGCAAAATCAGAGACTGACATAAAGAAAAAGTTGGCTGATTATGAGGATTTTCAAAAAGAACTGTTGGAAAAATAGTAGAGTTAGAATACAGAGCATCCAAAGAAAATCTGAGAGTTTGTGCTGTAACAGAGAAACTGGAAGGGACCGACTATATTAATTTTATGAAAGCAGAAATAAACACCTGGACTGGTATTCCACAGCAGAATTTGTTAACTGAAATGGCACATTGAGTATATACTGCAAGCCTGGCCATAAGAAAGCTGCCAAGACCTATATTAGTAAAGATGCACTCATACCAGCAGAAAGAGTTTGCTCTTCTACCACTAATTTGTCAGGACTAAGTATTAAAAATTGGAGACAGCAGAGTGTTTGGAGAAAATGAGTATGCATGGTACATCAGGCAGAAGAGAAGCAAATTTATCCCAGCAGTCAGGGCATGTTAAGAGGCAGTTGTGAGATTCAAGTTGCTATATCCAGCTATCTTCAAAGTGATTTTTCCTGGAGGATCAAAGCCATTTTTGATACAGAGGAGGCAAAGGAGGAAATAAAAAAAGTTTGTCCAACAGAAAATGAGTCAGCAAGCAGAAGAGGACTCTGCTTCTTGTTTTTCTGATGGTAAGGCTCATAGAGATGCTTTGCCAGTGAAACCTTTTGCAATGTTCCAGAGGGAAATGCTTGACAGACAGAAAAAAAGTACAGGAGCTGACTAGAAGAATCAGCAGTACCTTGTACTTGAACCAGAATCTGGTGTTGTGAGATGGAGATGAATAGGAAGAAGACCAACAACTCTGAAATTAGTGAATAAATGAAAATTATAAAGCATCTTATCACATTTGTGAAATATGGTTTTGCAAGAAAAAGTGAATGAAAAACATTAGACTTTTGTTAACTTTGTTAAACTTGTGTGTGGACTGTAAAGCATGTACTCCACTTTATGTTGCATAAATAGCAAACAGTTCAGTGAAAAAAATAAGTTAAAAATTATAGGAAGGGAATACAAGGTAACAATTTCCCTAGCAGCCTTAATACTTTAATGCAGTTAATAGGACAGTGTACAATTTAGTTTTATTTGAAAATAGCCAGTGCATGTTTTTTTAGGGCTAAAAGTTAGCTAAAAAGGAAAGAGTATTGAATTATATTAAGAAATGCAAAGTGCAAACACAATGCTACAGAAGACACATTTGGAAAGAAATGAGCATGTGAATTTGACAGTGAGAGGATTTCATAATGGATATTCAGCAGAATATCAGAGGCAGAGGAAATTATACTCATTGCTATTGAGGCTTCAATAGCAATTGAGAAAAATCAGCTTTCAGCAGGGACTATTATTTATAGGTGGATGCGTTTGTATCTATAGTTAAAAGAATGGCAACCTCACTGTATCACAGGTCATGCGCTTTCCTGTTTTGAAGCTTAGGGCTGGTATGTTTGCTTTGGCCCAATTTACTACCTATAATAAACACTTTGAAAGTCATTGACATATTCCAAATATCAAGTTATTCTTCCAAGCCTGATGTCATAATCATATTGCATGTAGTAGGTACTATCAGGCGTGATAATTCAAGTGTAAAGAAGTTAAACAAATAAGGAACTAAAAGGAAGCCTGAGAGCTCATCAGATGTTACACCTTCTGGCCAATTAATATGTTGTTTAATCCTGACTATCTAAGATTGATATGTAAGTGAATCAGTGATACTGCTTAATTAAGGCATCCAACTGACCATCACTGATTATTTATTTTATTTTATTAATTAATTAATGCATTTATTTATTATGTTTGATAACTGAGATTGTTAACTGGACCATAAAGAGATCCATTTTCAACAGAGTCCCGAAGAGAAAAGTTCCACGAAAATTAAACATAAAAAATAAAGTATACATGGGAGACATTTAGAAATGAGACACTGATGGGTAGCACAGCTGAAAGTCTCCTTAAAGCCCACAGCTGTCTGTTGCCTCCACATTTTTCACAAAGGTCAAGTTGCAAGTATGAGTGAACCTATATGGTGATTCTGCATGCAAATCCATTGCCAGCATAAAGAGGTAAGATTATAACATATATTGATTTCTCATTCGGGATCATTGCTTGCATTATTGTATGCCAGGGTTTGATACCATTATCTCTACTTGCATATATTCAAGTGAGTAAACAAGCAAACCAGATCAAAGTTCTTCATCTGCCACTGGAAAGAGTCTTATGTGCCTAATGGGCTTACCTAGATTAGAAATAACAAATAAACTGCATCTGACAGACAAGAAGAGAAGACAGATGTAGGTGAAGTAGTTTATGACAGATACAATATAACTAGGCATGTTTGCGCTTTTCCAGAGTCACATGTTTTATGAAAATCTTTTGCCTTCTAACATCACACAAGTGCATACTAGGTTTGCAAATTGCATTTGGCTTTGCATACTAGGTTTGCAAATTGCATTTGGCTTCTTGGAAGTTCTGGTCTGACCATGAGCAAATGATGTCCATGCTAGTGTAGATTTTGAGACCTAGCGTAGTACTTAAATGCCAAAAAAGTTATACATATTCTTAATTAAAATCAAATTTGTAAATACATAGTACTGCTATTTAGGTATGTAATTTGTGATGGAAGTCTGTGATCTCCCAATGTAAGAAGCACCATATTAAGACAGCACTTCTTATTGTTTTTCCTGTGAAGACTCAAGGGATTTATTGCTTTGTTTGGGTGTATTCTGCAGAGCTCCAGATAGTTACCTTACCTAAGTAAAGCCAACCTGTTTGATTTCTGCATACTTTTTTTTTCTTAAATTTTTTTTTATTTTCAATTAAAATAACATTTACATAATATTTTTAAATATCATTTTAAACAGCTATATACAACATTTACAATAGCCTGACTTTCAGTTATATACACTGTATGTTATTAAATATAGAATTAACAGATCAGTTATCAGAGATACAATATTGATTATTGCAGAGTGTCCAATAAAGATATAACTTTCTTCCAAGGATTATTTACCAATGGCCTGGGATAGAGTCATAGTTCTTTGATTTTTATTTCCATCAATGCAGCTGTCTTCAGTAAAGTGTAGAATTCTTCCAAGGTTGGGGGTGTATTTGAATTCTACCTTCTGGGTATGCATTTCCTAGATATCGCAAATATTGAACATAACAAATACATATTTGTCTTATTCAGGTAGGGATATTCATTTACATTTAGAATTATCAATACTTTAGTTAAGGTAAAGGATTCATTAAATAAAGCTTGTAAAAATGATTGATTCCATTCCAATATGATTTAATTTTATTATATTCATAAAAAATATGAATCCAGTCTGCTTTATTTGACTTTTCATACCTCCAGCAAAAAACTTGTGTAGTAGTACCGATCTTTTTAATTCTATCTGGTGTTAAAAATGCTCTATGTAAGTATTTCCAGTTAAATATTTTCCAGTACTGTGTGTTGGGGGTGTAATTAACTGATAGTAAGATGTTAGTTTTAATTTCTTCTGTTAACTGCAATGACTGACCTTTTGTTAAGAACTGCCAGTATGATGGTCTGGGAATTGTTTTATAAGTTATTAACTCTTTATATAGAATGGAATTTTTCTTTTGACAACTATTATATATAAATTCATACAGAAAACTTATTAGATTTGGAATATCTTTAAATAAGGAATTATTAATTAACCTGCATAAATCTTGAGTGTACATTAGAATGCTTTGTAAGGCTAACCAGTCCTGTGTTGGAATATTGTAAGCAGTTTTTATCATATGTATATCTAAAACATTTAATTTATTTACACATTGAAACCAGCATAAGAATCCATTTTGTTCCCAGGAGGTTATTGTTTCCCTATATATTTTGTGAGGAAAGTTCTTAGTGATGGTAAATGGGGTTAAAAGGTCAAACCAAAGTTTTAGATCTATGTTTGCATTGATAAGTTTCCTAAAGGAATTGATGTAATGATTAATCAGTGTTGTTTTAGAAGGTTTTGTTATATTATATTGTATACTTATGCATAGTATGTACCAGGGTTTGCTTGATTTGTCTACTATTAAAATTTTTTTAACAGATTAAATTCATTTATTAATATAGCCGTTGTTAATTCTTTCCAGTTGGCAAAATAATTTGGGTTTATCCAGTCTATTGTAGTTTTAAGCACAGATACTTTTATATATGTTTCTAGTTCTGGGAAGTTCAATCCTCCTTGTTTCCAGGGTCTAATGTGATGGATTAGAGCAACTCTATTCTTTTTGGGATACCATAAAAATTTTATTAAACATGAGTTTATTTCTTTAAGAATGCATCTTTCAGGAATTAGCTGTATTGCTAATGCTACATATAGTATTTTTGGCAATAAGACCATTTTTATTAATTGCAATCTGTCTTCAAAAGTTAATATAATTTTGTTCCACTTTTCTATATATATTTTTATTGTTTCAGTAATGTTTTTATAATTTATTAATATTGTTTTGTTTATATTTTTGCATAACACTATTCCTAAATAATTTAGTGTAAGTTCTTATTTTCCTATGATGGATTTATCTGTAACGTGTAGTTCTTTTTCCTTATTTAAAAATAGAAATGTTGATGTTGATCTATTAAAGTGTAGACCTGAAATCTTATAAAATTTCTGCATTACTTCTTCTAGCTCTCCTAATGACTCTCTGGAGTTTGATAGGGTTAATAAAATATCATCAACAAAAAGCATTATTTTAGATATGTACTGGTCATAGACTTCTATTCCTTTTATTCTTGGATTATTGCATATTATTTCTGCAAGTATTTCTATAGCCAAAGCAAATAAAATAGGAAAAAGGGGGCATCCTTGTTTAGTACCTTTTGTTATATGGATAGATTCTGAGGTGAAAGGACTGAATTTAATGTAGGCTAAGTTATTAATATATATGTTTTTTAGGGAGGAGGAAATTCAAATAATGCTAAAGTTTTAAATAGATATTCCCAGTTGAGGGAATCAAAGGCTTTTTCTATGTCTAATCCAATTACAAGTGTTTCTCTGCCTTCTTTATTCACATAATCTATAAGAGTAAGTATTCTTTTAATATTATCATGTGTGTGCCTGTTATATAAAAATCCAGTTTGATCATTATTAATTGTCTTTGAAAGTGGGATTTTCATTCTGTTATCTAGTATTGACATGAATATTTTGTAATCATTATTCAGTAATGATATAGGACTCTATGAGGTGCAAAGGTCTGATGGTTTATTATCTTTTAGAATTGGTGTTATAAGAGAATATTTCCATGAGGGTGGTATTTTGCTTCTGACTGGACTTCTAGCAAAGTTTTATGAAAAAGGGAGATTACTGTTGAAGGGAAGAGTTTGAAAATTTCAGTAATTATAGTATCTATCCCTGGAGCTTTGTTAGATTTACTTTCTTTTATCTTGTCAACAATTTCTTTGTAGGATATAGGTTTTTGTAGGTCTAGTTTTAAGTTTTCGGGAATTTTTTTATACTGATAAGGTTTGTATCTAAGTTTATTTGGTTGGTATCTAAATCTTCTTTTTTGAAGTATTCCATATAATGGAACTGAAATGCTTCAAGGATGTCTCCTATATCTGATACTTTTTTCCCTTTCTTTTCATGATATATACTACTAATGTTATTTGCTTTAGATTGTATTTTAATTCTTGTAGATAAGTTATGTAGATATCTGGGGGAGGTGGCTAAGGAGTTTATTTTTATTTTTTTCCAAGGCCAGACAAGTTTTGCGTGTTAGAATTTCATTATATTTTTTATTTAATTCCTCTATTTCTTTTTTTACTTCTGGACAATTCTGATTTTTTTAGATGTTGCTGTCAAGAGTCTTGTTTACAAGTCTAATGATTCAGATTCCCACTCTCTAACTTTGTTTTTGTACCAGCTAAGGGTCTTACCAAATAAATATGCTTTTAATGAGTCCCAAACCATGACTCTACTGATTTCTGTTGTATTATTAATTTCAAGAAATAATTGTAGTTCTGACAACATCCAGGGTCTGAATTCTTTAATTTTCATGATATATGATGGAATTCTAGTTGAGAGGATTAAAGGTTTAAACTCTTTTTGGAGCTTCATTATCAGAGAGTCATGATCTGAGAAGGGGCATGGAACTATTGAGAAGTTGAGAATTTATGTTTGTAAATCTTGAACTACAAATAATTTGTCTATTCTGGTTTCTGTTCCAAATCTATGATCTTTATGGGAAAATAATAAGGATTTATCATATTTTACTTTAAAAGTGTCAATTAAATGAAATGAATCAATCCATTTTTTTAAGGATTTTGAAATAGTTGCTATGTGAAAAGACTTCTTGGTGGTTTCAGAAGCTTCTAAGGTACAATTAAAGTCTCCTCCCAGTATAACATTTCCTTTATAATTTTTGGAAATACAGTCTAGGTGTTTTTTTAACTGTTCCTGCTCCAATTCCTAAGAACCAATATAGATTAGCTAAGGTCCATATTCTGTTATTAAATTTAATTATAACAAATTCTAGTAGACTTTCTTTGTCTTCATATTTATAAATAACTTTTGGAGTGATTATGTTTCTCTTCCAGAGAACTGATACTCCTTTTGTCTTTGTTCTATAGGAGGATTGAGCTAAGACGGTATAGACCTTAGGGTTCCAAATAAAGCTATTATTAGTCTTAGGTTCATAGGTTCATACTGGGCTATCTGCCCTAGGGCATTTATAAGCCTAGCCAGAGTGTGTTTGGCTTTTGCCACCCATTTTAAATTAATTTTGCTATGCCCTTTTTCGAGGTTAGTATACTGTGCCTTTGTCTAACAGTGACACAGAAGTGATACCCGGGGTAAACCTACGATCTCCCATCCACTCATCAAGATTCCTCTTGAAGAGAGTCAGTGAGGGACTCTGCCTAACCTGGACTGGGATTTTATTCCAGAGTGAAGGGAGCCTCTGGGTTATGAATCTGTCCCTCCAGCATGTCCTATTTATTTCAGTGCTGAGGTTCAAGTCTCTCGAGCGCATAGCTCGATGGGATTTGGATTTTCTGAGGTGCAGCATGTCCATTAATTCGGGGTTGGACATGGCTTTATACATCAGGCACAGATCGCCTCTGAGCAGGCAGTATGCCACTGAGTAGAGCTGGAGTTTCTTTAACTGGGCAGCATATGACATCTGTTTGAGCCCTTTGATCCTCTTGGTGAGGTACTTTTGGGGTCTTTCCAGCTGCTGCAGGTGTCTGGTAAGGTACATCCCAAAAGGGGCATTGTACTCAATTATGGGCCTGATGAGGGATGAGTAAAGAGGCACGATGACCTCCCCTGATCTAGATGTGAATCCCTTCATGATTAGGTGGGCTATATAAAATGTTTTTCTAACCACTTTGGCCACGTGGTTGTCAAATGAGAGATTGCTATCAACTTGGGTCCGCAGGTCCCTAATTAATTCTTCTGTACTTAATGGATTACCACCTATGTGGTAATTTGTGGGCACTTTGTTTTTTCCAAAGGGGATGACTATACACTTTTTGGCGTTTAGCTTGAGGCCATGGCTCTGGCACCAGTTGTCTGTTTCTATGAGGCCCTTTTGGAGGATGCTTGTGTCAGCTGGAGAGTTGATTATGGCACCCGGTTTGCAATCATCTGTGAACTTGGTCAGCCACAGTCCTTCCGTGTTTGCCTGTACCTCTGAGAAATATATACCGAACAAGAGAGGTCCCAGGACTGAGCCTTGTGGGATGCCACTTGTAACTGGTTTGGAGTCTGACATGGCTCCAGCAATTCTAACTATGTGGGTTCTGTCCTTGAGCCAATTTGCAACCCATCTAGTGACACAGGGGTTTATATTTAAGCTGGTGATCTTATCTATAATGCCCGAGTGGGGTATTGTATCGAAGGCTTTTGTGAGGTCCAGGTAGGCTGTGTGGACCACCTTCCCCTCGTCAATGGCCTTGGTGACTGTTTCAAAGAAATTGACCAGGTTTAAGAGGCAGGATCTGCCCTTAACAAAGCTGAACTGGGTAGAATCCAGTGTCTGTAGGTCCCCAATATCTTTATTTATGATGTCCATGATGATCCTTTCCATAGCTTTGCAGACCAAGCTAGTCAGGCTTATGGGGCGATAGTTTCCAGGATCCGTTGAGGCAACACCTTTGTGGAGAGGGACCACTGTTGCTGTACGCCACTCTTTGGGTACATATCCTGTAGTAAGGCTGAGATTGAACAGTAGTTTTATGTTTGGGTTTAGCTCTTCTTGGAGTTCATGTAGGATACAGCCCGGGACACCGTCTGGTCCCATTGATGCTGTGTTTTTTGCTTTGAAGAGGGCAGCTCTTACCTGAGCATCTGAGATGTCAGGGGAACAGTACTCTGCTGGGATAGATACTCACCCTTTTGATGGGGAGGGGGGAGAAGTTTGCGCTGAACCTGTCAGCTAGGATGTTGGCAATGGCTGTGGGTTCGGTGTATTTTTTGTCATTTTGGACTAATTCTGAGCATATCTGGGAATTCCCACCCAGGTTCCTGACATAACTAAAGAAAGCCTTGTGATTATCCTTAGTGTCCTGTGCAATTTTTCTCTCTAAGCTAGCCTTAGACGATTTTATGAGTGCCCATAGTTTTTTGCTAATACTGATCAGAGATGCCTTCCCTTTTTGGGATTTTGCTCTATCATGTAGTAGCTTCCTCCTTCTATTGTATAGTTTGTTTATGGCTGGGGTCCACCAGACAGGACGCCTGCCTTTGGAGGATTGGGTCTTGGTTTTATTTGGGATTGCATGATCCATGCATTCCTGAAGGTGTTCATAGAATGTGTTTATAAAGGATTCTGTGGTCTGGGCCGTATTTTCCACAGGCCCGGGGGCTTTGAAGGATTCCACCTCGGTTTTGAGGAGTGTGAAATTTGCTTTAGAGAAGTTTTTCACTGTGGTTTTCTGGGCAGGGGGTGGGGTCGGGATGTGAATATCCAGTGAGATTAGTTTATGGTCTGATCTTACCAGTGAGGGAAACACTGCTGGTCTGGAGCATAGAGTCCCCATGTTGGTGATGATCAGGTCCAGTATGTTTTCCCCTCTTGTGGGAGTGGTAACAAGTTGTTCCATAGCATTTGAGTTTATAAATTCTAGGAACCTTTGGGCTAGGGTGTTGGAGCTAGAGTAATGCTCCCAGTCTATGTTTGGGTAGTTGAAGTCACCCAATATAATGGTGTTTGGAGAGACCTTCATATTTTCCAGTGTTCTCAGGAAGGCCGAGTGGGGTTCCTTTGTTTGGGAGGGTGGTCTGTAGCAGGCTATAAACTGGAAGGCAGTTTTTACCCACTGTTAGTTGCACATGGATAGACTCTGATGCTTCATGCTGTGCCACCAACCTGGAGGTGTGGGTATCTTTGACGAATATTGATACTCCCCCTCCTTTTGTGGTTTGGTCCAAGTTTTGGGGCCAAAAAGCATGGTATGAGGTATAACCTGGTAGTGCTGGGGTGCTCTCGGGAGCCTTGAACCAGGTTTCTGTTACTGCACAGATATCGATGTTCTCCATGCTAGGGAGAGTTTCAAGTGCGTGCATCTTGAGGTTTAGACTTCTGGCATTGAGTAGCATTACTCTTAGTTTCTTATCCCTTGTGATACCTATGGAGGTGGGTTTGTCTTTTGAGCCTTGCTTAAAAAGGCACTATGGGGGTAGCAAGAGCCTTTGCCAATATCCAAAAGCCCAGGGGTGACAGGTGCAAGCTGTCCCTAGCGAAGCATCGTGGCTTGTCGAGCATGTCATCCCAGGCTGACAGGCATTGGATCCCCTTTGAATGACACCAATACTTAAGCCAATTGTTGAAATTGATCATCTTGTCTTCATATTGTGGCATCATTCTTGGTGAGGGTAAGATGCTACTCAAGGTCAGGGTCATACCGGCCTGGGCTACATGCTCAGAGAGCTCCTCTATGTCTCTTTTCATGTAGTCCAGGGAGGTACATCTCAGGTCATTCACACCAGCATGGACAATGACTGAGTCATATTTGTACTTGCCTTGGAGTGACCTGAGTACATGTGTTATGTGGTGGATCCTAGCGCCCGACAGGCAGCTCACCGTGACCTTCTCCTTGTTCAGCCTGGTGAGCGGGACGTCAGTGTGCCTGACGATAGAGTCACCTATTACAAGTGTATCAGGTGTGTTGTTTAGCCTTAAGGGCTGTGACTGTTCGGCACACTGGCTTTGTGAGCTATGTGTTGCATGTGTTTTGTTTTGGGGTAGCGGTTGCTTGGGTGTCTGCTTTGGAGGTCTCTGCTGCTTAGGCAGATTTTTATTTAGAGCCTCTGAGTATGTTTTTGTGTGTTTATGTGTTTGGTTTGCTGTCATGGTAGGTCTATGTGAGACTGGAATTGTAGTGAGTGTGGTTTCCTTCACCTCCTGACTGGTTACACCAGTACTGAGTTGAGAGAGCTTAGCCTCCAGTTTGGCTATATGGTTGCATCTCTCACATGTGTTGGAATTTGTTGGGAGGAGGAGAGGGTTGACTGTGTACATGAGGCAGTTGTAACATTGCCTCAAGATTCCCAGATTCACCAGCTGGACCGGAGAGGAGATTGACAACTGACCTTTGGACATGCTAGAATAGTATTGGGAATTCCTTTATAATTGAAAAAAGGGTCAATGGGGAACAAGGTACTCAAGGGGAGTTTGTGAGGGTGTAGTGCTTTTAATTTTTTAGTGCTGACTTAGTGAGCAAGTGCCAGGTAACTTAAATGCAATGTGTTACAGGTAACTTAAATACAAAAATGACAAACAGTAACTTTCTTTCAAGTGAAACAAGGAAATAAGTACAGTAAGCAATGCAGATATCGCTAGGGATCCACAGAAGCGCTGAAAAGCCACGTTTTAGGTGGAATTAGCATTTCAGGGAAATAACAAGCAAACAAACAACAAGCATACAAACAAAGCTAGATTCAGCAGGCCTGGATCTAGTCTATGCTACAGCAAACAAGGTGTACCAATTTCAGTAAGAAACAGTTCAAATATGCAGGCACTATAAGCCTTTAACCAGAAATTCCCAGCTCAGAAAAGCAGAGTCCAGCATCTCCTCCCACAAGAGTGCAGACCACGAACCTTCTTAATGTAAAATAACTGGCCTGAAGCCCAAGTGCTTAAACCAGAACTAATACACTTTTAGAATTACAGACACTGAGCCCTCAATCAGCAGTTCCCAACTTAGAAGGATGTAAGCTACCTGTCCTGCCACCACAGTGCAGGCCACAAACCTTCCTAATGTAAAACAACTGGTCTGAAGCCCAAGTGCTTAATCCAAAAGACTTAGAATGATAGCTACACTTTAATCAAGTTACTACCAAGCAGTAATAAATACAATTGAATACTTTAAAGAATGCCTGGATTAGTGCTCAAGTTATACAAACAAAGCTAGATTCAGCAGGCCTGGATCTAGTCTATGCTACAGCAAACAAGGTGTACCATTTTCAGTAAGAAGCAATTAAAATATGCAGGCACTATAAGCCTTTAACCAGAAATTCCCAGCTCAGAAGGGCAGAGTCCAGCCTCTCCTCCCACAAGAGTGTAGACCACAAACCCTCTTAATGTAAAATAACTGGCCTGAAGCCCAAGTGCTTAAACCAGAATTAATACACTTTTAGAATAACAGACACTGAGCCCTCAATCAGCAGTTCCCAACTTAGAAGGATGTAAGCTACCTGTTCTGCCACTACAGTGCAGACCACAAACCTTCTTAATGTAAAACAACTGGTCTGAAGCCAAAGTGCTTAAACTAAAAGGCTTAGAATGAGTTACACCAAGCAGTAATAAATACAACTGAGTACTTTTAAGATGATGCAAAAGCAAAATAAAGTAGGAAGAAACACAAATACAGTAAAAGCAGATACTTTTTTTTTTTAAGTGGAAAGAGAGAAAGGAAAGAGAGAAAGGAGTAGCAGAAACTAAGCTGTTTGGCCTTCTCAAATGTTCTCTCTGTACTGGGTAGAATGAGGTAATGACACTAGACTGGGAGGAGGGTCCCAGATCAAATTTACACTAGGGGCGGGCAACTGCAAAGCCACCAACTATAAAAACACTATACCAACAGAGAGGGAGGGTGGGAAACAAACTGCAGAAATGTTTCTCACAGCTGAAAAGCAGCAGTGAGCCTTTAAATGAAAGTTTTAAACAGCTAAAGGAGCCTCTAGAAAAAGAGTTTAACTGCAACAAGTTATCAGAAACAAACAACCCAACAGATGCTTAATAAAAGTGGACAATTTCCAGTTAATACCTCACACACATTGAAACTAGCTAGAAAAATACACAGTACACAAAGTGCTATAAATAACAAAGAAATAAAGAACAAAATAAACAAAAAACAGGATACTTAATGTTATATATTATAGCTCAGAGTTTTCTCTGTGTCCTTCCTTCGATAAGCTCAGTGTGAAATGTGTTTCCTGGAGAAATACTACTTGTATCTTATTTAGATTTAAATATTCTAGTAAGTTTGATTTTTTATTTGCATTATTTAAGCCATTAGTACTTAATGATAAGAATGCTAAATCCATTTCAAGTTATTGTTCGAAGAAACTTTTTGCTTCTTTTTTTTTTTTTTTGATTATAGTAGTTATACCACATTCTCTGATAACATTGGATGTTATTTTATGTGTGCAAACTTGGGAGTGTAATTTAATGTTCTTTCTTCTTTAAATACAAGTAGGGTAAAATTCTAGTCAGGCTTTAAAAAAGTACTTCTATAAAACGTTAATTCTAAAGTATCAAATACAAGTAAATATGAATTTCCCATTAAACATGGAATGAAAATCATTCATTCCTAATCCAATAGATAAAGATAGATCTATTGGATTATCACTCATACCTTTAACCAATAATATCAACTGAGCTCCATATGTTAAATTATTACATGGAGAATTTTCTTAAAAGAGATATGAAATTCTATATTATTCTACTATTGTTCTATAGTATTTTATATATCAGGATGGAATGTTAGTAGTGTAAACAATATTATGTTGACTTAGAAAATATCCAACATTTAGTTACCCTTAAGAGATCCCAAACAAGTCAGATATGTCATTTTGGATAAATTAAATGAAACAGAGGAGCATACACTAAATAAGCCAACAACAAATGGATTATTACTAAAATAATTTGACTAACAGGATTCTGCAGGAAATAATGAGTGATTACCAATGAAATATGAATTTACTGTAGGTGTACTGTCTTCCTTTATTTTCCCACGCTTCAGCTCACCAACTTCAACTTACACTTATGAAAAGACATGGCTTATCAGTAGTATCCTGACTCTGAGTAGAGGTGCCCTACATTCTAGTGTGCAGTGCTTTTACATATTTATAGATTTACAGAGCAGAGTCTAAGAATGAATTATGATCACCCTGACAATTCCCATCCTGCATAGGGCACCTCCTGCTTCCAGAATGGATAATCACATCAGGTCTAGAATGAATGTGAAGGTACCTATATGGTAATCAAGACTTACCTTAGGTAAGTATTAATCAAATAGTATTTAGAGCATCTTAGAGAGTTCTTGGGGCATTCTGCATACTTTTTAAAATACAACACGTGCACCAAAGCATTCTGCAGAACTGTTATTAACTGTTTGCTTCAGATTCATTTACATGAATGTTGGGTACATGCAAGATGCATTTACAGAGTTTTACCTTAGGGCAAAGTCATATTTTATACCTTAAGGCTGCTGGAATAGGTCTGTCAAGTTGTGCTTTAGTTATTGAGTGTGCAATGTATGTTTTCAAGTGACATGCATTGATAATATCAAAGACAACACTTATTTCTTTGTGGCTCTTCTCATATGTTGTGACTTTCTACTGGGGATAATTTTAACTGTTTTGGCTTCTGTTTGTCCAACACCTATGCTGGCTTACTGCAACATTCTTTCCATGGCTCTAGTTTCCTGAAAAGCAGTCAAAGTGCACAATTTTAACATAAATCTGTTTCATAAACACAGTGAAAGATGTGAAAAGGAAATACTGCACTAGTGCATATTATTTTGACTGCTACCCTTGCAGAATGGCATTACAAAAGATATTTAGCTAGTATATACCTTTTTGGACAGACAGTACAATTCTATAATTTCATTGTACTTTTAATTATGAGACAGGACGCCCTGATTGTGAAGCAAAACACAAAATAAAAGTCAGTTATCAACACAATACAATTCAGAAAGAAGAACAACTAAATGTACCATCTAGAGAATTAGCAGAGTGGAGTATATTGTCTTTTATTGTGGATTCCACGCATCATATCATATTATGTGTTGTCTGTTAGGCATAATAGGGTAACCAAAACAAGAAGACATGAGCACATTTTCTAGCACAATAACCACTACAAAAGTTCTAGGGGTCACTTATAGAGCATTTGCCCTAGGTGAATCTAATAGGCTTGAAAATTTTAACATCTGATAATAAAAACAGAGATAAAACAAGTGTATTTATTATAGTGCAGGGTGGCAGCACTTATACAAACCATTTACTAATTTGTGTGACTTTTGACCTTTCAAAAGAAACACATCACAATAGAGCAGTTATAGACTATGACATCCCAGAAAAGTCTTGTTTCTTCAAAGAAAGAACTAAAGGACACTCAGTTTTCGAACATTTATTTAGTTTCTTCTTCTTTGTTGTTGTACAGTTTTATATCAACAGTGAATAAAGTCTGGGACAAAGAAGCTGAGTTATAACATGGATGAACATATAAAGCAAAAGACGAAAAAGTCTTGTCTTCAAATGTCTTAACAGACAGTATAGGGACAGGAATGTATATTATGCATCCTTGTTTCTTCAAGTCTTGCCTCTGCCTGCTTCCGTTCCGACTGTGTCTATATCTTGTCATTAAGCGTAGTCAGTAATAAGGTTTGCCTGCGTATCCACAGAAAACAGCTGTAAACTGTTGGGTAACTTTGTGTCCTTTTATAGCAATACCACCACCACAAAATAAATCTAATTTGGATTGAAGTTGTAAAGAGAATTTTCAAAGGATATCAGATTTTATACAAAACCTTTTCTAAGAACAGTGAGAATTTTGCATTTTAAATGCTGACTGACAAGAAAGGAATTCCCTGCCTCCAGCTTGGGGATTTGGCTTAAGGTACATGCTATTCTAGTAATAAATGGATGTAAGGTAGCCAGAATGTACATTATACTTATACACATATTTGTTACAAATGAGAAGACACAACCACATTTTCATGTGAAATTAGCTTGCAGGTATTAAGTGCTAAATAATCAAAACATTTTGTAGCAATTAAACTAACATTCATTCATAACTGAGGAATAGATGAGTCATAAAAAGACACAGGGGAATTTAATAAAGCTTACACATTTTTTTCCATGAAGGCATCGCACCGCACTGCTTACACCGCCACGAACATTTTTAAATTTAGTAAGGGCTGCTGTGTGGAGCGCACGCATGCACCAACACGGAAACTTCTGTGGCATGCAAATCACCTCATAAGCAGGTAAATCTCATGCAAATGAGGTAGATATAGTGATCCAGCAAGCAGATAAGCATCCCTTCAGACCCCGTGTCAATGTTTGTAGTTTACATGGAAAATTTCCTTGTACAGGAGTGTAAACAGGCAAAAGGTGTTGTAAAAATATAGATAGTTTCACAGAACTGTCATACCACATATCCATATGACCGAAATTATCATCCTGCATGTTAGAAAAATGAAAAGAAATAAGTTAAATTAATTTTTTTTAATAATCTCGGCATGTTTGCACGGTGCTCCACAATGCACAAACATGCTTTATAGAAAAAAAAAGTGTAAAAAAACAAATTAATTAATATGTGACAGAAATGTATTACATGATTGTAAGTGGAGTCCCTACAATGGTGCATTAGTGTTGTTGCTAACGTGGTTGGGCTCTGAAGTGTGCAGTTTCCAGGATGTGAGCACAGATACCTATGCAAATGAGGTGGAGATACAGAACAGCAGAAAGGAGTAATTGTGCCCACATATCCCTTTCGTGTAGGCTTAGACCCATGTTGCTGTTTACACAGGAGTTAGCTGACAACAGGGGGGGTGTCTACTGACTTTTAAGCTAATTTCAGCTTAGGTCTGCATGTTTGCGTGGCACACCACCTGGCTGAGTGTTTCCCCTACAGGGGGTGTGTCTGCTAACTGCTAAGCTTTGTTTACCTTCCCTGCATGTGTTTGCATGACGCTCAGCTGCGCAAAGCGTATTTTAAAAAAATAAATCTATTTAATTAGTCTTGACCCTTGTTTAACCTAAAATATGGCCATGAAATTATATTAATTATATTGTAGGTAGGTGCAATGCATCATAGTTACCCAATCACACACTCTGCACCTACAGCAGAGCTCTATAAAGTATGCATACACCCTACATTCTGATTTTTCCCCAATAATCCGCATCATTGGAGTACAGACTTGGGAATTTTAACTGAGAGAATGCCAGGGGCTGCTGCAGGTCTGCTGCACCTGTATGTGCTAGATGATGAAGTCAATGTTGCTGCTACTGCTGACTAGGCCTAGACAGAGAAGAAGAAGAGCCTTCAGGCCCTGGGAAACCTTCCAGGAGCTACATGAAGTGGAGATTGTAGAGTGTTACAGGGTGGACAGGGCATACTACAAGAACTCACTGAGCTCTGGTGCCCTCAACTCAGACTCAAAGCCAACAGAAGGGGAACCCATCCCAGTGAAAACAAAGGTATGTGTAGCCCTTAAGACACTAGCTACAGGTGCTTTCCAAAGACCAACTGGGGACATGATGGGGGTCTCACATGTATCAGCAGCCAGGGTATTCCACCATTTCCTGCATGCAATACTCTTCACTTAAAAGACAACTACAGACTTCTGCACACGTTTTCTGTTTCTAATTATGTATTTCTCCCCTATGTGATGTCTGAAGCTCTTACACATTTTAGTAGCATTTGTATTATTTTTAATATGAACTATTGTCGTAATTCACATGCCTCATACTCCGATACTGCAAGCCATCTCTAAAGCTCTTTTTAATCCCATAATACTGCAGCAAACATATCAGTACGTCCATATTTCAGTTATGATGCCCTTTGTTTTTTTTTTCCTTGTTGTCGTCCAAAGACTGCCCTCATGTCATTTAATGTCTCCTTGACACACGCACAATAATGCATGAAGCACAAACCTTCTAAGTTGCTGCATGGAATAAAAACACTGCCATGCAGCTCCTGGAACTATTTCCCTGTACGTATTTATTTTGCAGAAGCAGCACAGAATCACATTTCACTGTGTTGTCTTCTACAAAAGTTCAAGAGCTTACTGTTCTGCAGTTGATTGTGGGATGGTACTGGATGCATAATGAAAGTACAGCCTTTCAAAGCTAATGGCTTTTTAGAGCAGTTTTATACACTTAGTTTCTTAGAAGTCACATTTATGTTTTTCAGAAATTTAATGGGAGCACAAGCAAAAGGTGAGTAGGTCAGGGTGTCGTGTTCTGTAAGAGCATTCTTGAGCTTATTATGGTGGGGTGAACGATCTCAGTAATTTACTAAAATTAACGTTTTCTTTGAACTGAAAGCATCTGCAGGAACGGAACTGCTTTATTAGCCAAGTGTTTGTGTGTGTTCTGTGTTTTGTAGTTCATTGCAAGAAGGTCTTACACTGTGTTGAAAAGTTTACATGCTACTCAGAGGTTAAGTGAAATGTACATTGCCATCGTCTGATGTCACATTTAAAGAAAAAAGTTTAAAGAAGAAAATGAAAGTGATTCAAATGAACAGGATGTTTAGATCTACTAGAAAGTGCAAGTTTCAGAATAAAGTTCATAACAAATAACTTAAAATTAATACATGCCAGTCTGAGTGAGATAGAGTTTCTTTTAATGTTTATGAAGTGTGTAAAGTAGTACGGAGTGATTTTTGTTTTCTTTACTATTAATGCATTGCTGCTTTCAGAATAATCTTTGCTGGTTTTTATGTAAAAAATAACACTTAGAACAGACTGTTTATTTTATGTTTTAAACTTTTGCCATGTTTTTTTCAAGCATTATTAGACTGTATAACGTATAAACAGATGTAATTGTAGGTTCACCTATTTAAGTGATAAGAAGCCTACTGCAGTCTTGCTGACAATGTAAGAGTTGGTATTAAGCTGGCAGAAACCTACAAAAATTAGTGATTAGCAATTAAAGAGGTGCTGCTGCAGCTGCTGGTATCAGAATATTTGATTGACTATATGTTGTTCAAAATGAATTAATGTCTGCCAATTTTAAAACTGTACATTTCTCAAGAGCTCAAGAGCTGAGTAAAAGATCTGCAACACATCATTTTAATGGTGTAGGTAACAGTTAAATGCATGTTATATGTATGTCTATGTGTCTATGTGTATGTACACACACACACACACATATATATATATATATATATATATATATATATATATATATATATGTATATGTGTGTGTGTGTGTGTATGTGTGTGTACACACTATAGATACATTTACACACACACACACACACACGCATGCATGCATGCACACATACATACAACATAGTGCATAAGCAGGATCAGGCAGTTACTGTTTAAAATGTTGACATCCACTTTAGCGAGCCCTGTAATGCTGAAACTGAATGTCTCTAAAAATCGTCTTAATATATATATAAATCTGAAATGGAAATTTCTCAGAATATTCCCTTTTCTCCAAGGTATGGTGATTTCGGAATCAGTATATGTAAGTTCGAGGGGTAAAGGGGGACTTGGACACTCTGCAAAAAGGAAGTTTATAGTAGAAGAGAGATGTTCAATATTCTCTCTTCTTCTGTATTTTCATTAATTCTTAGCATGTCGGTACTCAAATTTATGAGGGCCAAAGTTTCAGTAGACAGCTGGATCTGGCAGATGCTTGGGTGTAATATGAAAAAACACCAGCAAAGTCCAGTCTTCAAATGCCTTTATTCATTGAACAATAATCAAGCTCCAAATCATAAAGCATTATTGATAAACAATATTTCCAGGAAGAAGTTATTAGTTAAGTACAGTAGAATAAAATCAGAAGTCATAGTTTTACTGTATGAGGTCAAAAACAGCCATGGGATTTTTTATTTTTTTTTATGCATGTATTTATCTCTGTTTGATAACTGGGGAAGTAGACTGGTTGACAGACTCTTTTTAGTCATGAGATGGCATTACTGTAAACTATGTTAATATTACATTTGTGGCACTGCATAAAGTAAGCTTGCAGAGAAAAAGGTTTAAATTGATCAGAAATAATGACAGTGGCTCTCAATAATATTCAGAGGAGTTTCAAGGCTGTTTTAGTCTAACATCCTACCTCAGTCTTTTCATCCTTAGAAAAGGATGGAGCGGTCATGTAATCCCATGAATAATTTGAGAGTATCCATCCAGTTATGCAGGTTTAATATGAAAGAATAAATAGAATCAAACCGTTTAACCTGTAGAGGATGTTTATTCCATAGAAGGTGGAGTCGCTGGGTGATGAATCTCTTTCTGTGCATCACATTCTGTTTATCTGTTGATGAAAATTCAGGGCTCTGGGTCTACTGCTAGCTGAGCTGTTTGTCTTACTGCAATATAGGAGGTCAAGAACCACTGGAATTCTAATGGTGCAGTAAACATGGCACTGATCACCCCACTATAGGTGTTTCCAAGAAGTTAAAAAGATTCATTAGACAGGATTTACCCTTGAAGAAGCCAAACTGAAATAGGTCTAGCCTGTGCTAAGATTTTTAATATCATAGTTTATCAGGTCAGTTATAATATGTTCCATGGCTTTGCAAATAAAACTTGTCAGGGTGATGGTCCTATAATTCCTGGGATTAGTTGGGGGGGGCACCCTGATGGAGTGGCACCACTGCTGCTGTTGTGTGTCAAACATCAGAGAGAAGTCAGGTTAAACAGTTTAAGAAGAAGCTCTGCCAGGGCTTGTTTAATGGAGTTTATTAAACAACCATGTTCCATTAAGGAAGCATTTTTAGTCTTAGAGAATTCCTTCAGCACATGTTCTTTTCTTATGATTGGGAGGTCTGAGACAATCAAAGATAAGTGGAGTTTGGATAGTCATCTCTCAGTAAAACTCACTCTGAATTTCTTTGCTAGTATACTAGCAATGTCTACTGGATCAGAGTATTCCTGTTATGAATAAGTTCAGAGCAATGTTGGATATTTCTTAGTTTCCTAACATTGTTAAAGAAGGATTTATAATTGTCCTTTGCTCCAGATACTAACCTATATCCATGGGCTGCTTTAGTAGAACTGATAATATCGTTCATGTTTTTAGTCAATTTTCTGACATTATCCTTAATATGTGGAGCTTTTGATCAGCTGTGTGCTAATTCTTTCAGAGCTGTTTGCCTCGGTTCTACAGATTCTGTCATCTGCAGCACCTTGTTGTGGTACAGAGGCTTGTTGAATTGCATCACTGTGGCTTGTCACACAGTAGCACTGCTACCAAAAGCCAGTCGTGAATAGTTTTTTGCTGGATATCTGGGGGATATGCTACACTATTAAAATACTGTCACGATTAAGCATTTGGGTACAGCTCCACTGGGATTAAGTCTGGAGAAATTTAAATGGTTGGTTTCAACCTACAAATATGCACTTTTGGAATGAAATGTTCACGCTACTTCATCACACAAGTAATTACCATCCAGGCATATGGTTGTCAGTGATCCATTCAGGGAGCAGCACTGTGAAAGGGGGCGTGGTTTTGTCAGTAGTGTATGGGAATGGGCAGACAGCACTGTGCTAATGTGGGTGTGGCTTGTTGGGGGTAACAGTCTGGAAGCTGTCAGTACAAATCTGAAAATCCTGGCTACACCCCTGCACATGGCCATTTAATGGGGGATGCTGGCTATGCCCCTGAACCGTGGATGATGACACCCATCAGAAATGCACACCCACCCACCAAAGAATGTCATAATGAGGCAAAGGCACAACCTAGAAACATCATAGAGTATGTGCTTGGGCTTCTAAAGTCATGGTTCCAGTGCCTCAATATATCTGGTAGAGCCCTGCAGTACTCTCCAGCCACATGTGCACATATGTTCACAGTATGTGCTATGCTACACAATATGATCCTGCAGAAACAGCTGCAGCAGGATCAGTAAAGGGAAGGGAAATACAGCCCCCCACCACTGCCTAGATCACCACAGCCACAGTCATAGGAGGACTCGGTGGATAAACCCCCTAATGATGTCCCTGTGGGCAGACATAGGCATACCCAGTACACCCTAGCTTTGGCTAGGAGACAGTGCATATCACATTTATTGACAATCTAGGGTCCTTGTGACTGACACCTCACTCCTTCTGACATACATATAGTAAAATTGATGCCAGGCAACCCACGCAAGCTGTACCTATCCATGTATTGGCTGTATACTGCTTGCATCAGACAGAGTCAGCCCTGAGCTACAGTTCTGTCAACTGCTGCATTTGCAGGGTAAGTCGCTAACCTACACACTGCTTGTAAGGATTACTATAATATTCTGTTGTATGTATGGAACCGCTGCAGTTATGCAAAGAAATATATTGGGCTATTTGGACACAAGTAACATCCACAGTGGACTACAGTTACCCAGTCTACTAGTATGTGTTCCTTAATATTCAGTAGGCCTCATGGTTGGAATATGCACTACATCAGTAAAGGGAGATATTAAACAGTGGGGTCACATGATAGTTGGACTACTGTGTATCCCAGCGGAACATGTGCTGTTGTTCCCCCACACTCAACACAGCAGTTGTCCCATATAACTGGTTTAACAGTAGGTCATCAATGGTATGTCAGCAGTCCAGGCAAATACAGGACAGTAACATAGAAATCGATCACGCACTGTATGCCTTATTAATGAAGGAATAACAACATGCATATGTATGCTGCTGATTGTGTGATGAATGCCGTCTCTCTGGCTAGCAGCTTGTGTGGCACAGTGGACTAGGGAAATTAGCATGGGTGATCCATTGATGGTTCAAATCTAGAAATATCCACATCTTTTGCATGTGAAATATTATTATGTTGGTGTTTTCACAGACTGTCAGTCTGTGTGTGGTGTAACATTATGAACCTCTGTGACATATTAGTTACATCAGACAACCAGAGAATACCATGGACATTTTGAGTGAAGTGCAGTACAGCAGAAACAGGGACAAATGTCAGTGTCTGTAACACACAAAATCCTGGACTGGAATGCAGGTAGGTGTGGCCTGGAGTCACTTTATAAGTACTGACAGTCCCACTGGGCATACCCATAGACTTAGTTAAACTGAGTGCAATCCTGTTGCCCCTTGATCAAAATGACCTGTTATGTATATATATATAGCTATACATACATACATATATGTATACATATCCATCTGTCACTATCTCTCTCACTCACATACATAGGATATCTATCTTTATTCATATTTGAATATATATATATATATATATATATATATATATATATATACCCATATATTTAGCAATATATATATATATATATATATATATATATATATAATATATATACATATATGATACTTCTCAGTCTCCCCCATATATCTGCATAACACATATACATATCATACACACAGCTATATGTATATATACATCCCTGTTATATACAGAAATATGTGTATGGATGTCTGTATAATCCTACATACCCTAATAATGGTGAGTAAAGCTGCTGTATAACACATCTATAATGTTACTCAGAGGATCCAAAGTAAGGGCTCAACAGTCCATAATGGACTTACCTACAGACTCCTGTGCCTGCTGGATGTCACCACATAGACAGCAACAGGTGAGCTGGTGGTGTAATGTATAATGTTGTCTATTCATGCATGGTCAGGGCACATTGTTCCTGCCCACAGGCTTGCCCATCCAAATGCAAAAACCCACATATGGACATAATGGTAACTGTACACACATAGCTAGGATAATAACCACTGCTAGGATACTACATGCAGATAACAGTACAAAGCAATATCACCCTGCAGGCCACAGATGCTGTTCAACACAAGCCTAGTTTGTGTAATCCACAAGTAGTTTGCCTGCAATCATATGTAAAACAGACATCAGCCTTGGTGCATGCAATAAGCACTGTGATATATAGTACATAAGACTAGATAGGTATGGGTTCTAATCTCACTGCAAGCCACTTGGCATGCGCGTGTGTGTGTGTGTATCTTCCTGCCAAACAACTGAGAAACATTAATTGGCTATCAAACTGCAATGGTTATGCACTTTTTGGCACTGTAAGCTGCTGCTGGCTTCCAAACTTCCCTCTTCTACAAGAGTCAACAATGTCATCTACCATAAGACTACCACCTGCTATAGCAGCATCTGACTTAAGCTGTGGCATATATGATAAGTACTGTGATCTACAGTATGCAAGCCTAAATAGGTAGGGGTTTTAATCTCAATGTAAGCAACTTTGTGTGTATCCAACTCCCAAACAACTGATAAACCCCCAGTGGCTATTAAACTGCAATGGTTATGCACTTTTGCCCCTGTAAGTTGCTGCTGGTTTCCAAACTGTCCTCTTCTACAAGGCCTGATGATGTCATCTATCATAAGACTACCACCTGCCATAGTAACATCTGACTTAAGGTGTGGCACATGCGATAAGTACTGTGATCTGTAGTGTGTAAGCCTAGATAGGTAGGGGTGCTAATCTCACTGCAGGCCACTTGGTGTATGTGGTATGTCCATATGGCATAATTATGATCACCTCAGTAATTTACAGTGACATAGGATTTTGCAGAAATTTAGTTGTAGCAGGTGATGTGGTCCTCAAAATGCCAGACCACAAATTGGTCTACTGATGTCATCAAGCATAATATGTCCTAAACCAACAGTACTATCAGACTTGAGGTATGCTGCATGCATCAAGTACTGTGATCTGTATTGCAATCCATTACATGAGTAAGTGTTCTAATCTATATACAATCAACTTACACTATGTGTGTGCCATCCCATGTCCTGTAAGCAGTAACTGGAAGTGATGCTATCCTCAATGTAGCCATGTTTGTGTGTGTGGCTGTTAGAGCAATTTACATCACCTTTTGGAACCATAGGCCATTTGAATTTCACTTGCATAATGGCCATACAGCCATCATAATCATAGATAACTGTATACCCTTATTTACATGATCAGCACATATTGCCCCAGTCCAAGAAGGACACAGGCAGAAGCCCTGTAGTGAAATGATGGCTACCCAGCCAGTCATACAGACATCATGTGCTGAGGTGCACTGAGGTGCTCTGCTTGCAATTAGCCAGGGTTCTGTTTCAAAGGTGGGCAAAGTCTGCTAGACAATTCACTCCCACCAGCATGTTTTATTGACGTCACATACTAGGTTAATGTCTTTAGAGTGATTAATCCATGTACTATGCCACCTACAGATATGCAGCATTTACAATCAAACAGGGTCACACATTGCCCCGTATGCAAGGCAGAGATCACCTTTGAGTAGTCTATATGTCACAGGCTACGACACTCATTTCAGATGATCCCCATTGAACACATGCTGAAGACATGAAGTTCCCTTGTGATGGGTCATACTGTTGTGTACAAGTGCCAGTACTGCTTGGAAAGCTCCATTACCAAATGACCATTGCATTCAGATATTGCCATGCTGAGGGAAGGGTACATGGAGGTTATGAATGTGTCAATTATGGGTGATTGTGCCCTCAGCGATGACATATGATTCCTGTCATACCACTGGGGAGACATGGTGATCTCAGGCGCATTAGGTGTAAACCTGCATGGCCAGGTCTGTGTGCCCAGTTCTTTCACTCATGTCCTATGTACCAGGTACATAGGTGTTACTGATGCAAATGATGCTACATATATATTTGGATGGAGTTTATGGCCATTACTATGTCAACAGGCATTTGTTCATCACTACCCTCTTGTAGGATAGTGACATAACTCACAGACTCCATGAGTGCTCACACTTTGCAGGCATCAGCCAACATTGTTAGACACAGACAGTCAGTATTTGCTTGTATGGTGGGTAAATGGATTCCAAGCAGTAGAGGACCCAGGACTAAGCCTGTTGAACACTGCTGCTTACAGATCAGCTATTGGAAGCAGATGTCCCTATGTTGGTGAGTGCTTTGTACATGATGCTTGAGTAGGGGATATAGGCAGACAGCGTGGCTCAGTCCAGGGGGTTGTATGCCCTGATATCCTCTCACCCAGGTCCTTGGTGAATGCCTCAGAAATGTCCACTACATTTAACAGTCATGACCCCCCTGTCAGACATCCAAACCATGTACAGCCAACTGTGTCTAGATCACATATATGTGTGCTGATAAGCTCCATGGTGATTGCCCCTATGGCCCTACAGATATGGATACTCAGGCAAAGAGGTCTATAGTTCTGGCGGTCAGTGCATGCACCACCTCTGTACAAAGGTATAACATTTGCCATTGTCCAGTCAGCTGGGGTTCAGTCAGTGGTTTCAGTATGATTGCAAGATGTTTCCCATGGTGTTAGTACTCCATGACACATCCCATGTAGGATGCAGCCTGGGATGTTAGCATGACCAATAGATGATGTGTATCCTCCATAGGGAGGCCATTTACAACCTGCTCTGTAGATATGGAAGTTATGGGACAGGTTGTAGGAATGTCATGTGTCACATGTGGTTTGGGACAGGAGAGTAAATTTGATGCAAAATATGTGGGACCACAGGTTAGCTATGGGTGCAGACCTATTCTATGTGGCATCATTAAGTATGAATTCACTAACAATCTGGGTCTGTGCTTTAAGGTTACACATGTAACTACACTGTGCGTTGTGGTTCTGCTTTGTGTGGATGGCTAATTTTGTCACTTGCTGTGTCTACACAACATCACAACACTATGTGGTTGTTGTAGCTGAGGAGGTTGTGTAACTATTTTAGAGGGGGCTCCCTCACCCCAACTGTCACACAGCAATGTTGTCCTCCTATTGTATGGCCTGCTAATGGCAGTTGTCCACCAGGCAGGTCTGCTGTGCCATGAGGAGCCTGTGTTCTACCTGTCAGGTACAGCCAAGTTCATGCAGTTGTAATGCTGCTGCTATAATGCAGGGGTGTACAGCTCTGCATACATGCCATCCCATCAGAGGGGCAGGTGGAGTCAAGGTAGGTAAACCATTCCACAGGAGGTAATATATGGCTTTGTTGAAAAATATGGTCTGTATTGTCTGCAAGGGGGGGGTTACTGCTCGTAGTTTTACTGACACTGATCTGTGGTCAGATCCCACCAGAGAGGTCCTCACATTGGTGGACTATAGTGGTTACCCATACTGGGAAACATGTGTTGCAATACGTTGGTTCCTCTTGGGGAGATGTCACTGCACTGCTCCAGGACAATGTAGTTAAGGATGTAGACTAACCTTTGGGCAAGTTAGCTGCAGCACAAATAAACAACACAGCTGTTGGTCATTTAATGTCACCCAACATGGTGTAATGATATATCTTGATAGACACATGTACATACAAATGTGCACAATGGGTGTCTGATACATGGAGCTCCTCCTGTAGCCAGCTATTGCTTGATCATGTGGCCTTCCAGTACTGAATGGCACATGCATTGTCTCCGGGAAATCACAATGTTTCACAACATCTGGATATGTATCTATCCTTAATGAGTATGTATATAACACCTGCATTACCTTGAACGCTGTCATTTTGAGGTGAGAAGATTTGGATGGATATGTAGTCTGGTATGGCTGTGCTGCTGTCCACAGCCTTGAACCAGATGTCCTTGACTACACACATGTCTGCATAATCCAGGGTGGGGACACATTAAACAGAGTGGGGTTCAGTGTTGCCATACCCACCATGTAGCAGCATAACCATGACGTTGTATATAGATGTGTTCTCATTGCCAACTTTTCCCTGAACAGTGCATCTAAGATGCATTGTGGGGTTGTCAGCAGCCATGGCTGTTACACCACATCTCAGAGGTGAGAGATGAACAACATCACTGGAGAAGCATTAATGTCTGTTGAGCAAGGCATCCCAGACTGACATTTAGCAAATCCACTGACAATGACACCACATGCTACAGCAATTATTGACTTCCATCAATTTATATGTGTATGGAGTCATCATCACAGGTGAGTGTCAACTGTAGCCAAAAGGAATGTATATACCCACGAGAGGCACAGAGTGGATAAGCACAGTCATGTGTCTGCATAAAGGCCAGTGACATATATCCCTAGTCATAGACATCTGCAGGAACTAGGATGTTAACATTATGTTCACTGAAATCCCCTGATCTGTGGCAATGTGTAGTAAGGCCTATTGTTTCAAGCCACAGCCAGCTATCTGTGACATGTCCCATATGTAGCCACTTGATACAGACATCAATGTGCCTTACAATGTAATCACCTCTGACTAAGAGGTGTGATGTGTTTTGCCTCTGGTGTATGACCAGTGAGAGAGTGGTGGATGCAATATTATGTGTATTGTGCACTCCAGACGCAGAATGTTCTGAGGTGTCTGTTTGGCAATGTGTGTGGTGAGGAGCTGTGCACATGCAGGTTTGTGTGATGTGGGTGTAGGTGGTGCAGTATGTGATCTGTGCATGTTGGCATAATGATCATTGCCATATGTAATGACTACTGTTGGAGATGCCATCGTGGCAAGGTTTGAAATGCAGTCACATCTGTCACGTGTTGTGTTTGCATGGCACTCCCAAAACCTCAGCAGCAGGTCCTGCAAAGGTAGGGTCATGCTACCACACCCTTGGAGTTGACAGCCTGACATACAGTGTTTGTAGGCACACCTTGCAGTGAAGATGTGGATGCCCATGCATGTATAGCAAAGTTGTTCAACTTTACTGACATTATGTTCATTCATTCATTGGCCATTCATTGATCATTACTAAGCTAACTGCCCTTTGTGAGCCATTTTAAGCCTAGCCAATTATCCCTTGCAAGACTCAAACCCTGCACCTTGTGTTTGTAAGTTAAGCACATTAACCATTAGGCCACCCTCCCAACCCAATGTTGGCCTTGCAAGCATACAATGCCTGTCAAGCAACTAGACACCACACTGGTTGTTGTGTGGTATGACGTAGGAACACAGTATGACATGCCTAGAATATGTGGCAGGTGGACACACATTGGTCAAAGGTGGCCAGTCCACTGCAGTAGGCCTCACAACCATGTCATGCAGACATGCACCAGTAATGTGTTGAAGGGCAGGATGCATGAAGTGCTGTGAAAGTGTGACCTATGATGGCTCACCGATAGTATGCGGATTGTTACTGCAAGACTGGACATCTATGTCAATAGACAATGTACATTATATTGCGGCACTACAGCAGTGCTGCTGATCCCCCTCTTGTCAGTTCACTAGTGACATACCACCTACCCTGGAACAGATGGCATAACACATGTAAAAGCAAACTGATTGCCCAGGTTGCTAATCAAGGCATCTATTTGGAAAAAGGTATGTGAAGCCTACAGGCTCTTTTGTGATGTGGGACAGCTATGTGGATGAGCAAACAGGTTGTGTCCTGCTTGTCATCATGGGCTTCATAGTACCGTTTTGCATGTGGTGACAGAAAACATATCAGGGCATGGTATCCTATGTGAGAGTGGTGTCGCTGAGACCAGCATTAGTAGTTGCCAGGCACCAGCAATTCTGTGGACTCCCCTGCTTTCCACAGTCTTCACAAGGTTATTGTGTTCTTCCAGTACACACCACTTCGGTAATGTCCAACTGCAGAATACCTGTGTGAAACCCCCACCTTACATTCAAAGGGTATACATATTACACTTCCCTAAAGTATTTGTCTGTGCTCTGTACACTCACCTTGGATGATTCTCTCCCTGGAAAATGCTGGAAGCAACTGCAATACTCAGTTGCACAAAGGACAGCTAGCATGTAGTGCCAAGAAGTGTTCCCAGATCTCTGACTCATGTGACATGAAATGCCATGAAAGGAGTTAGCATGGGTATGAGCAGTAACAGTGTTGTACACCTACTGACACTGGGCCACACACTGTCTGTTATGTTCAAGTCCAAGTCATGCCTACCAACTCTAACTGGTGGACCCCATTGGGTGTTTGACAATATTAGACCAGCAGGCCTTGCTGGAAACTGTGTAGGTTATCTACTGAGTGTTATGTCCACTGGTGGGTAGGCAAGTGTCTGATAGTCATAATCTGGAAAGATAGCATTAGGAGACCTAAGCTGCAATGACACCAGTCACAAGTGGATTTCCCCATACATCATTGATGGCATACCCCTTCTAGCCATTCCCTCTCTGCAGTAATAGCCACTGTCAGTGCCCTCTGACTGCCTATATTAGCAGGTGATTGCATATCAGGAGCTGTCATTGAATCCCACACAGAACCAACAATTAACCATGATGGCCTGTGACACACATTCACTTGCGGTCTGAGCCACTGACAAATACTATATGCTGACGACTGCATAATACTATCTTTGAAAATTCATCCACCCATGGTACATATAATAGTGTCCACACACTACACACAGTGGAGCCATTAATCATGGATGTATGGACACAGAGAGAAATGTCGCCTTTTACTTTCAGTGGTGAGTGAGATGTGGAGATGCAGTCAATGTTGTACATCATAAACAGATATGTCTGTGATGTAACTTCCAGAATGTTATTGCCATACATCATACCTATCATTGTGTACAATGGCATCCTTGCTATGTCACTACACAGGCATATCCTACAACTGTAGCAGACACACAGGTTCCATAGTACCGCAATACACATTGCAGATAGCATGTCCTATGGAGTCCATGTCATGACTGTACATGTGTAATCTGTCTCATAAATGCTTTGTAGGAGATATGTATGGCTGCCATACAGGGAGGTGTCAGATCCCACTGTATACCTCACACACATCCATGACAAGACTAACATGTCTTACCCGACCTGCACACCTACACTGTCACTGTGGTATAACTACTACATGTTGGAGAGACAGGTATGTCACAGAGACAGTACACCCTTTATGTAACAGGCCCCCCCTTCATGCATGTGAAGCACACATCTGCTGTGACATACGTTATGTTCAGGTTACACCATGGGATGCAAAACATGACAGTCATAGCTGTTGTCAGACAAATGTCAATACTGGACACAGGAAATGTAAAGATGAGTCATCCACAGCACCACAGCTTGTAAATGTAATAGCTCCCAACACCTTGGTGACACTTATCAAGGGTATCAGACCTTTTCTCAGATTAGGGATGCAGGTGTATGCTGCATGAGGCCATTATCCTTGTTAGCCTGTTACACACATATGGACTTATTGAGCCATGTACCTATAGTGCTATACCTTGCTGAGGACATATTTCTTCTGTACAGACAGTCTATCCTGTCCTGTGACATCTATGGCTGTCTTGCTGCTGTGTGTCTATAGGTGTGCCCAACAGAATCCTTAAACTAAAACATAAACAGCTTGGTGACACATCTTTCATTGTGTAAGTATACAGCCATTACAACATCATACAACATAAGGTACACTACATTATGTGGCTTACTCATTACCACTGTCAGCATACAGTATCTGTCAGTAACCACTACAAGTGGCATGGCTAAACAATACATTACATAAGTACATCTTAAGTTACAGAGTCACCCTGTGCATCAGACACATACCTTCATTTCCCTGCATCGATGATGAGAATGACAGGGATGTGGCACAGGTATCATCACTTGCACAGGGTATTGTGTGGGGATGCAGGAGGCCTAGGCTGACCCAAAAGGTTGACAACATGTGTGTCAGTCAGGAAGGGAAGCAGGCAAGGTGGCCACAGAATTGTGCCGTGTGTGTCTGTGAGTGACCTGCATTTGACAGTGGTGTGTAAGTGTGTGGGTGTACATATTCAAGCTCAGTGGTAGCCCTACATGTGTGTATGTTGGACAGTTTTGAACCATGCATGGTAGAGTTGACAGTTCACTGTCTCCGGGCCCGAACATGGGAACTGGCTCTGCCAGGAGTTGCACTGGCACCTCCATGGCCAAGGTCAGAAGTGGTGCTAGTACCTGATGGTGACTGCTGTTTACTGGGACCATGTCCTCCACAGGAACACCCAGGAACACAATTCCATGGCCTGCCATGTCTTGGTGTGGACAGAACACTCCCCTCTGTAGCGCAGGATGTACTGCCACTACGGGAGTGTCATTGTGCATGGCCATGTGGACTCTCAGCAGATGGGGTTGCTGACCTACTCCAATGAGACTGATGCTCAACTCCAACCACATGTTCCAGCACAGAAACTGTGAGTTCCAAGACAGATAGTGTCTCAGCCCACCTTCTGTCCACTGCATCAGTGAACCAATCCAGCGTGTCACCAATGCAGTGGAGGCAGTCATGGATGTCAGACTGCATTACATCCATAACCCTGAGCATACATTTGGAGTTCCTTTCAGAAAATGCCTGTGCCTCCATGACAGCCCAAAACTTACCCCAAGTGAACCATGATGTGACATCTGCAACAGGTGGTAGATGGCCAGCAGGCCTCCTAAAAGCACCCCTCTCAATCTGCCTGTGTGGAACCTCACCAGATCTCTGACTGTGGCCAGTGTCTACACTCACTGGAGCCATAGTTTCCACACTTTCCTGTTCTATGTCACCACCCTCTGACTGTCCGATATCTGTAGCCTCTAGGGAATGGGTATGTGTAGCCATACTGACTGTGTGCAGTGACAATGAGCACAGAAGAGTGATGTCAACCTCTGTAACATATTCAGCCCCTGATACCCCTACCTAGTCTCATTGTGGCCACCATCATCATCAGAGTCTGAAGAGATACTGACATCAGATTGTGTAGAGGACAGAGAGCAACCCCCCAGTCACCTGTGATGAGAGAGGAGAAAGCAGAACATTAATACCTTAACTATTATGCTGTGCAGTACTATGTTGCATTAAATGTACAGCTCTATACACTGTTGGCACTATTACAGACCTGTTGAAACCCAACGTCATATAGTAGGACAAGAGCACATTACTATCAGCAAACAAGCTGTAGTTACTTGTAAATAAAAGCTCTATACACAGCAGTCTCATCAGCAAAAATTAGGTACACTTGTGATATTTGTGAAGACTCTGCACAATTGACACATATGACAATCTGCAATGTCCTGACACGTCTGTTGCATTTAACAGTGTGGTGACACCTACAAGGCATACATATGACTGTAGCATGTGTACAGTCATAAAATATCTGTGCATTTGGCAATCATGCCAACAGTACAGCACTGCAGGCAGCAGGCCTGGTATGACACTTTAGGGACTGCATTGCTGTTAACCTACATCTATAACAAAACAGTGTTGTGATTACCATGAGCAGGACCATGGCCTTGTCTGATACCTGATGGACCTGTGTAAAGTAGAGAGAAGGTAATGTCAGTACCATTGCATGTTGCACCACAACAAGGTAATGCGTTAATTATTATATCGGTCAACATCTGAGCAGGAGAGTCAAACTGCAGTTACACCCTTCCCCCCACAAAGAACACCTTGACACACTGAATGCTACAGTATTGCAATGGTGATCACACTAAGCTTACCTGCTTGCTCCTCTGCCATGGAACTGTAGCACCCACATCCACGATGTACAGTGTGATGGATGCCTGGGAGCTGTCGTGTGTGCCTAGGTTCACCAGGAATTCCTCAGTGGCTGAGAGTGGTTGCTCCACTGCAGTCCCTCCACTGGTGATGCCATGATCCCTGGCTACATCTGCTGCTCTTCTGAATGCAGCATTGATCATGTCCATTGTGCGGTATTGAGCCTGCTCATATGTCCTGCTCTGATTACCTGTAGCATTCACATCACAGACAACGTCAGCCCACAGTGCTGCCTTCTGTTCCCTGTTTTGCCTTCCCATGGACAGGAGGAGTTCATGGTGTTGCCGGAGGCCTTCAAGTATAATTTCATTCTCTGCATCCGTGAAAGGTGCACGTCATCATGGATACATGTGTCCTGCAAGACAACAGAATGGGAACATATGTCAGGACCACATACATGGAAGTACACTATGTAGCGATACAGCAAGAACATAATGGCTGCCAGTATCCACTGCTTGATCAAACGTCATATTCCACAGTGTGAAAACATACTAAATGTGTGAGTACAACTAAGATAATAGCGATAGCTATTCCCATGTGTGCCATGACATATATTGCTGTATGATCATACACTCAACACTGGAGTCTATTGTAGTGTGTCCACTAGAAGCAACCCCCATGATAATATGTCATAACAACAGTGCCAAACAAATTGTAGTTTGCTATTGCAACCAGTATACAGGGACAGTCCCAAGATACCAGTGTGCCACATTGACAAATAGCATTCCACCTTTGATGTATTGTACATACTCTGTAGGTAAAACAAATCTGGATATCAATGACATGTCATTATCATGGTTCTAAGACAGGCTTAATGCTGTAACCCCTAATCCCTGTAGTTATATTCACACATCTGCATCCAGGTGTTAACAAAAGGGTTACATACCTGCTGGAGTGCAAAACTCCTCTGTTGATGTGTGGTGATATGTAGGTTTTTGCAAAAGCATGTTCTGTATTCAGAAAGTCCCATACAGAATGGTTCCCCATAGCCAGCATGTCTGCCTTTTATCATGCTTCCGATTAACAGGTGATTGCCTCTTAACCAATCTGTGTTTCTGAAATGCTAATTGCAGGCAACATAGCTGATTTGTAGTATAATCAGCCAATGACATGCAACCACTGTACAAGATATAAGGCCTCCATGTAGATCACAAGCCCTTTCTGATATGTTTTGCTGGACATTACTGGGGTGAGGAGACTACATCATCACAGAGGGTAGGTCTGTAGAAGTTATTGTTACATAGAAATGTGTGTCGCATAGACTGCAGCTGCTGTTGCAGGGAATAGGCCTAGGCAGAGAGTGTGAACACTTTGGATGACAACATGGTGTAGTAGTAACTGTGGTAGCTGTGGCAGCCTTGTAGTAGAGGCAGAGCCAGAGTGAGAGTAGCCATTCCACTCCAATTAAAGCATGTGTTTAAGGTAAGTATGTTAGACAACAGTATCATTAACAGAGTACTAGGCTACATGTTTGTTGTGTCCTTGAGCAACATAGGGAATAAATATAACAGTATATCCACCATTTGGGCAACTATCAGGCCACGTGTTACAGTTTGTTACTCATTTGGAAAATGTATGCTGTCAGTCCTTGTTACAAGCAGGGACTTCATATGGATAGGTTAGTTTATCAGCTGTGCTAATCTGCACTATGAGTTTGAAAGGATTGTGTACTGCACTCTGAAAGTAGTGAGCCTCATTTGCATTACCTGAGTTAAAATCCTCTGTGAATGCATATTAATGCATGACATGACACTTTATGCACTTGTAGTTTTGCTATAGGGATATGTGAAGTGTATTCCCATCTGCAGGCCTGTGACTTCCATCCATACCTCTCAACTGTACAGATTTCCGCAGAATGCCCAGATTTTTGCCTCACAAACATCTAAGAGGTTGAGAGGTAGTTCTATCAGCAGACATTTAATTTGTAATGCATTAGGTGGATAAAGAGTGCATGACTCAGTGATTATTTGGTGGCTTCACAATAATGTTATTTAAATGCTACACACCACTGGATTTGAACCAAGGACTGTGTGTGGCAAAATGTACTGTTTGCAAGGCATTTAACCAACTGAGCTATTGAGTCACTGTTATAGCAGCTGTATTTGAAGATATAAGTGCACATATAAAGGCTGTGACATACTTTTTTTACAGCCATCATTATGTGCATGGCTTTATATGGATTTATTTCTGCACCAAGGTCTCTGCTGTACTTGCATTTTGCCAGTTATTCCTTAACAGGTGTACTTGTAAATGATCCTGATAAAAGGGGACATTTACCTGGTATTAGAGACCTCATGACAGTCTAGTAGTGTACTCTTGCACCAGACTGCAAGGTGCAATCTCAATTTTTGCATTACTCTTTAAGCTTGTTTGTGTTAAGCGGCATGATGCGCAGATCTGCTGAAACATGCTTAATGGCTGTAACCTGCAATTAGTGTGTTTTGCTTAAACCATCTGTTTTACTTAAAAGCTGTGTGGCATGGCTGGTTAATGCAGCACCCTACAGGTGCGATGGTTATGGGTTTGAAGTAGGGAACAGGTGTTTATTTTGTACATGTTTATTATTTAGAACACATATACCAATATAGCTTCATTTAGCTGAGCTTAGCAAAGCTGCACAATGCAGCGTGTCATGCAGCATTGCACTAAAAAATATAAGGAAAAGAAAAATGGAGAGATAGGAAAGTGGTGAAATGGGGTACAAGCAGGGGGAAAAGCATAGTGAAAGACAGGTAAGTACTGTATGTGCAGGAAGGCTGTAGGAAAGAACCATAGCTATCCTTTTCGTGTACAGCAACAACTGTGCACTTTGACAGAATTTGTAGATGTCTTTGGACTCTATCCCCCATAGAGAGGGGTGAGGAGTACATAATTGCATTGTTAAGCCAATTGAACTAAATTATGTGTGTCCAGTGGAGAAGTGTGTGAAATGGAGAGTTATGTATTGGACAATTTTTTTTTTGGGGGGGGGTGACAGGTGTGCATTTTTTTAAGGTGAGAGTTGAATGTCTGGAAAGGGACACAATTATGTGTGGAGGAGGTAAGTTGGCTAGGTGAGGATGCATTTGCAGACAGACAAGACAGACAAGACAGCAGACAGGGGCAGTGTGTGACACAAGGGGGGGGTGAACACCTTGGTTAGGGAGGGTGTTGAGGAATCCAAGTCCCATGTGCCTTCAGATGGCATCAGTGTCATACACATCCCCACCCATGGGACTGTCAGCATGGCTCCTTCACTACCTTGAGGGTGGCAGTGCTGGAGGCTGGGCACCAGGATGAGGCCGCCCCACCAGGTCAGCCAGCATGCCTTCAATTTGGCGCAGGTGGAAGTCAAACCCATGGTAGACTATCCTGTACACCAAGACCAGCAGCTCATCCTGGATGACAATACCTTCTCCACCACCACTCCCAGAGGGGGGCAGGACCCCTTCCCATGGGGTGGTACTACCTGATGCCACAGGTAGTGTAGGAGTAGCAGAGGGGCCACCACTGGTCTGGGTCCCAGACATGTTGGGTCCCGGTGCCATGGCTGGTTGAGGCAAGGTAGGGGGAATCAGCCAGAGCTGGCCTATCTTGACATGCTGTGGTGATAGAGGTATAGCAAAAGGTTAAGGTTAGTAATAACCAAACCATTGTTAGTATTAACAGAAAGGAACATCATTTTAATTCATGCGAATACATATTAATGTATAGTATGCATAACACAACAGTAAATAACATAACGGTCAGTATGGTAACAGCATGCCCATAAGAAGTAAGCCATAAGAGCAACAAAATAGTTTTACAAAGTATGTTAATAGTGAATCATAATAACACATAACAATATTACATAACATTTTGCAAAATTATAGTTAGTTTAACAACATATGTTAATATTAAATCATAATAATAAATAGCAATAATAAATAAATTAAGATAAGTGGTGGGGAGAGAGAGAGAGAAAAACAATCCATTACTGACAATGCAGACTATATCCCTGAAAACACTGCTACTAAATAAACTACAGCAGTTTAGTGTCAGTTTTGAGAACAGAGACTACAATTCTGCTATAGCTGATGTAGCTCTGAAGCTGTTTACATGGTTTGGTATAAGCCAAGCAATAACAAATGTAGGTACACTACTACACAGAACATTTTCACATAATGTGGACTAATATAACAACTGAGGTGTTCTGTAAGCAGATTTGGTAATATATTGCATTCCAGGTAATCATTTTTCTAGTAATCCTGTGACAGATGGATTAGGCAGTTTTAATTATATTATGCGGAACTGTGACACTTGAGAGGCATGTTTGTGTGCAGTACATAATCTAGACATCCATCATAACTTAGTTGGCAGGCATGGAAGTAGAACCCAATAGCTGTGACTGCAGGGGACATCTGCAAAAAATTAACTTTATTGGTAATGCTGATAACTGTCTGTGAAATGTTAGCACAATCATATCTCCTCATAACATGGGCTACCTCTACCATATACCATATACCTTTTGTTCCTGGATTGGGAGAAAAAGAGAGCATTATGTGACTGAATTTGTTTTGCATTCTAGAACTATTACAGGGTTACACTTGACTGCAGCAACCTTACCATAGACAAGTAATGCATATAGCTCTACTGCAATGGTTATGACAACACAATCGTGCTGTATGTCATTTTGCTTAGTGTTATTAATATTGTTTATTGTTTGTTGCAATACAGTTGTTATTGTGCATTTATTGCACTACAGCTCTACTTGCCCATTTATTGCACTACAGTTTCATGGTGTTTATTTTATTGCAGTAAATGTTTTACTCTTTCTTGCTTATTGCACTACAGTTAGCATAATGAATCCATACATACCAGACGCACAGCACAATCTGGCCAGATGCCCGACATAGGAATTAACATTGTGAGCCCACTCAGCTCCAGCTGTTGGGAGAGAAGCACACCATTATGCATACCAGTTTTGCAGACATTCAGATTGCATATTGGTAAAACAGAGGATAAATTACTTACATATTTGTGGGGCATTCCCTGCTCTAGCTTCTTGGACCCTGGTATCCAAGGTTCCCCTCTTTTTCCTCTTCAGGTCATCATAATGGTGGCAACACTGCCCACCTGTGCAGGGGATACCAGTAACACTGGTGAGTTCCCTGGCCAACTGGTCCCAGGCCTCTGCCTTACACTCCGAGCCCTGGAAACTGCCCTGCAGCAGCCTGGGTTCATGATTTTTAACCAGGAGCCCAACAAAGACCCTGGATTTCTGAATACTTCATCTCTGTGCCTCAAAGCACTCACCTTCACCAGCAGCACCTGCCATACCCACAGTAGATAAGACTCCAAAAACTGTTGCAGAATTTCTGCCTATTGCACTTAATATAGGCTGTTTTACCACCCTTACACATCACTGAGCAACATTCATAAAAGGGCTGCATTGCTTAGCAGTGCACAAACCAGCTAAGTGCAGGTAAGCAGTGTGAGAACTCGCACAACTGAGGGTTTAGCTCAGCTTAGCACCATGCAAACAAAAGTAGCCATTAGCATGTTTAAGCAGTGCTCAACCCAGCACAGCAGTGCCATATTTCACAAATTTGTCTTTAAACTTATATAACACATTGATTTATAGACATCTTATCATTGGTATGGACTTGAACCCAGGACCTGCTAAACATTAGGCTGCATCTCTACCCATTTAGCTACTTGGATATTATGAAAGCTAGTATACCTTCAAATATACTACTGGGCTACCTGTTAGTGTTGCTAAGCACAGCAGCATACCACACAAAGCACTTAAATAGACCCAGACATATATAATTAATTACATCTGGTTTTTAGTTTTAGATGTCTAGCAACTTTCAGCTATGTATGTGTCAGCATAGCTCAACTCTGCGGCGCTTCACAGTGTGCAAACAGCAATTAAAAAAAAACAGAAAAAAAATTAAATTGCATAAATACATAATTATGATAATTAATGACATCCAGTTTCTATTTTTAGATATCTAACGGGTGTCAGTTGTCTATATGTGAGCACAGCTTGGCATTGCTGTGCTCCGAGCTGTGCTGCACAAACATAGAAAATGCAAAAAATTAAGAAAAAATTTTAATTTAAATATTACACATTTTACCCAATTCACAGCGTTTGAACAGTAGGGGGGAACAGTACAGGCCATCCACGATCACGGGTAGCCTCTACACTTCTCCCTACACCAGTTCAATAACCCTGTTCCTATGCTCTCCCTTGGTAGTGCGCCATCAGTAATATGTATGTTTAAATGCCAAGCAAAAAATGCTGAATTTCTGCCTTCCCTTAAATCTCACTCCTCTTTCTCTAACTGAACATTATTCAGCATGTATTGTTCCCACAATTTCCATTTACATCTATGTAATTTGCTCCTTCCTTTTTCTAAAGATCCTTCTCCCAGTTCATTTATCTCATTTATAATATTAAATGCCTCAAATACAGTTGGTGTAGAATTTGATTTCTGTTTTCTAGTAATTGCTTTTTTGACAGCCAACAGAATTAAACTTAATAAGGCCTAACTATATCTAGGCAATTAAAATCCTGTATCCCAGCTCAAAAGAATAATTTCCTTACTTACAGCCATTTTCTAACCCAATATTTTTGATGGAGTATTCTGTAAGGAATTTTTAAAAGCAGCCAATTCATTACACTCCCAAAACATATTTTCCTGGTTACCTCTTTCTTCTCCATCACACGTCCAACATTTGCTGTCTACCTGAGGAAAATTCTTTGAAGTTTGATTGGGGTATAAAAATACCTATGCAAAACTACCAAGCAAAGATTCTAAACCTTCTGGACTTGGTTGCATACTTGGGAGCCATACATACATCTTCCCATTTTCTTGTAAACTGCTTTTTCCAGTCTCTCTTATCTATCCTTACCAACCTCCTCTGATTGATTCTTACAGTTATCATGCAAAATCCTATATAACCTTACTAATGAGCCATTTTTAACAGCTGTTTCTGTTTTAGATTCAACTAAAAACTACCAGAGAAGGTCTTTCACTTAAAATTCCCCTATCCCTTTCTCTTTGCCTGCACTCTGAGATCAAGCCATGATAGCGAAGGCAGTCTCTAGCCTGCAATCTAAATGTCTTGTTGGCCTCATCACAGTCTATTACCTTTGCTGCTTGAGTTATTTGCTCCCAATATCTTGGTTCATTTGCCAGATTTCCCCAGTAAATTGCGGCCTCCAATTTTTAATACATTTCCATTCTGCTACTGTTTTGTCAGGATCAGCTCTTTCTACTGATATGACTGCACCTTTACTATTGAGGGTTTTGGCTGCTTTTTCCTGACCAGATTTGGTGCATACACTTGATGGGACCTTTTGATTAACAAACCCTGCTGCTGAACACTAGGCCAGATGCTAGTTTGTGATTTCATAAAATCAGTATTGTCTGTAACCTTTCAGTTTCTCTGATACAGGAGAAAATCTCAGGTTTTCTGTTTTTTTTTTTTTTTTGAAACAGCTCTTCTTGATAAGCCTCATACTCAGACATTTTTTTCTTCATGTCATACTCTGATTTTTAAGTTTTATAAATTCATCTGCATAGCTAGTTAGAACGTGTTATATTTTTTCCAGAATGTTGTTATTTGAGTTGATATATTCCTTCAGTGTTTCATTTATTTCAATCACCTCTGAGGTCATTTGACTTGTTTTCTCCTCTAAAATACTGAAAGCCATCTCCTGAAACAAAGGTGAAGTTTTTACAGAACAGCTGCAGGATTTTTCCCAGCCTGCGTTTTCTCTTCACCATAGAAACATACCTCTCAACCTCTTAGAGCAAGATGTATTGAGGGACAAAGGCCTGAAACAGGAACAGATTTCAAATATAGATCTTATAAACTTATAAAATTGCCAGAATAACAGGATGTGTGTTAGCATGCATTTTTCCAAAGGACATGAAGTCTGAAACTCAAATTTATGCCATTATTTAATGGCTTCAGTCTCCAGTGATTTGTCAGAAAACCACAACTTTTATTAGACAAAGACCAAAAATATGAGGCAAAAATCTACACAGTTGAGAGGTATGGGTAGGCACTGGGTAATAAATTTGTTGCTCTAGTACATTTTATTTATGTGCTTGTTGGCAGATAAATTGCAGCAACAATGATTATGACATGCCAGAGATAGCTATTTGGTGAAATGGGTTAAGCAACATATTAATATAGAGCCTTAATTCTCTATGGTAGCTGTCAGGTTATGTAGGATTACTTACAAAGAAATGAATACTTGAAATGGAATATCACTCATGCAATGCAGTGATCTGTATTTGCTACTCAGCATGTCCATTCCAAACACTATTATTGGCATTTGGCTGTGTGTGTATGACTTTTGCATTTGTTACTATTTTTTTCCAGATGCTAATTACACATGTGCCAGCCAGTCCCATTATCCAGTGGCACAGGTAGTTTTAACAAGAAGAAGTAAATCGCCAAATAATTCCAACGTCAAAAGGAACCAAAAAAGTTTTATTCCAAAGCTTTCGGGTCACAAAAACCCTTTTGCAGTGCTACTATTCTAACAATAAAAGTACACAGTTTAAATAGTAGCTTTTCTAAAACACATGACAGCAGCCGGCCTATCACAATACATCCATTTATCCCCCCACCCCCTTGTTCTCCATTAAAGCTTTTAAGAACAGTTTTATAAACAATTTTGTGAAACACATAAAACTTATATAAAAGTCCAAATACATATAAAGAAAAAAACTTTCAATCTATTACATATAAGACTCAATGATATTAACTACAAATTCTCAGCCTGCTTCTTAACTAATATCGGTTTCAAACTAACAGCATTGTTCAAACCAGGTAATAAATCTGCTTGTAGCCTAACTATCAATTCATATTCTCTGGTTTCAACTATATTATTCATATTCCCATCCCTACTGTTACTATGTATTACATCAATAACTCTAAACTTAAATTGATGCTACTGACCTTTATCTAAAATATGTTTACTTAAAGCATTAGTACTCACACTTCTCCTAATGTCTGATTTATGTTCTACTATACGCTCTCTTAATTTTCTTGTAGTCTTTCCAACATAGAATGATAGACAGGATCCGCAGGTAGCTAAATATACCACATTAGTAGTATTATAGTTTGCTGAGCAGTAGAAGGTGTATTCTTTATTAGTTAAAGGAATAGATGTCTACGCAACAGTTACAGTTCACACATTTTGAAGTACCTGGTTTATTTATAATTTTCTTTTTATTTTTAACTTGTAGGAAGGCTTTATAACATAATTTTCTTTTTAAACTTTTTTGGTTTCTATAAGCAAAATGTGGTCTATCACCACAAATCTGTTGTAACTTGGGCATTGCCATCAGGATTATCCAATTCTTTTCTATAATTTTCTTTACTTCATTAGTCTTTATATTAAACGTTGTTATATATCTTATTTTATCACTTTTATCAGTTTTTTGTAATGAAGGGTTAATCTTACCATGTATAAATATTGGCTTACTATTGATACATCTCTCATTACAAACCTCTTCATAAACCCCCCTCACCTTTCCTGGATAAGTTATTGTCAGAACTGGATAGGTTGGGACTTGAAACCATATATCAACATGCATATGTTGAAAATAGATCTATTACCACCTGTAACATGATATTCTATAACAATATAATAACAGCTATGAATGAAAAATTGTGTTGTGATGTGATTTATATAGATTTAACTTCAGCATTTGACAGGGTCATACACAAAACACTGATCAATAAATTAGTACAACTAGGTACTGATGTACTGTTGATAAGATGGATAGCTGCATGGCTTACAAATAGGACATGCCAAGCATCACACACCAACTGGACAAGTGAAATCTTTGGTTACAGTCAAGGTGTCCCACAGGGCTCTGTACTAGGCCCTTACTTGGTGAGATTCTATCTTTCAGACCTTACTTTTACATCTGAGGTCTTCTACAGTCTATATGCTGATGACTTGAAATTGGAGTAAATTGATTACAAGTGTTAGATAAGGCATGTCTGCAATATAGTTTGACAAAATTGACCATTTGGGCACAGGAGAATAATATGTTGACAAATACATCAAAAACTAAGCATATAAGATTTGGGACTAAGCATATGAGATTTGGGAGACATAAACTGAAAGATGAATATTTCATACAGTGCATCTTCACAACGCCAGATGCAGAGCATAGTAAACGGGACAAAACGGAAGAACAACAGTCCAACTCATCAGAGCAAGACTGCTCGACATTAATCCATAAAAAGCAAGGTATTGTGAACTTATCAAGATACTAATTGACTAATTTGCATTTATCTGTGCTAGGAAAAGGTTTAAAATTTATTCTGACAGGTACTGATGATATTGTAAAAGCTTTAACTGACTTGAAACTGTTTATACGAAACCTAAATTTAAAGTTAATTTTTAAGACAAATGAACCATAAGAAATGTCTGTGTGTAGGAGATCAAGTACATTTGTACCTGTGTGTTGCCCTGTACTAACAGCATTTAACAATGTTTGTGAAAACGAACTAAGACAGTTATATTCTAAGTGTAGTAATAAGAGAACATACAATTTGTCATATGCTGAAACTGTAGCACTTAAAGAACTAGAAAGTAATGAAGATATTATCATAAAGCAAGCTGGCAAGGGGGGAGCCACTGTGATAATGGATAAAATACACTATATGACATTGTTAAATTAAATATTGCAAGATGTGCAAACCTTTAAAAAGGATGGGCAGGATTCACAAAGGCTTGCACGGAGTGTAAGAGACGTGTAAGACTCCATGCAATCCTCGCGATCCAGGAACAGCCCGAAACTCCATGTAAGAGACCAGCTAAAACGTCTCTTACATGGACTGGGCGTGGATATGCTAAATACCTCACTTGCAGCCAAAAGGCATGCAAATGAGGTAGAGTAGCGATCCACGAAACAGAAAGCAGCCCGTGTAAGAGCCGTTTTAGCTGCACAAATGTACTCAGTTGACAACTGAGTACGTTTCTGCAAAAATCACAATGGAGGCATGTCAGCTGCAAATAAAGGGTGCATATGTGTCAGGCAGCATGACAATGGCCAAATATGTGGCCATTGGCAAGGTACCCCGATGCAAACAGTAAAAAAATAAAATTTTTTTTTATCGCCGATGTTTAAGCATAGCGCAGCCCCATAAGCGGGCTGCACTGTATAAAACATAAAAATGAAGGTTATAAACCCACAAATGTGGGTTTTATGCAATACATGGAATGACAATGCAGGGACCAGCAGACCAAAAACAACATGGCCACCGTTTAGTGGTTGCTAAGGGGGGAAGCTGAGTCTAAGGCAAGTAACTAAGCATTAGTAGGCAATCTGATGTAAATGAGGGTTAGGATACTGAATCCCACTGTCACATAGCAAATGAGCACATTCTGAGTAGTGTAAGAGATACATAAGGGGGAGGAATAGAGAAGGAGATAGGTGACATCACAGGGGGGAATGGTAGAAAGAAATGCAGTTCATTGGAGGTCAGTGTTACAAGACAGATGACAGACACAGATCATGGAAAGAGGAGTGCCACAAGATAAGCATGGGAAAGTCAAGAAATGGAAGGTGTACACTGTTACTTATACCAAAGTTTCTTGCTGGGCGTGCATGCGCACGTGTGTGCGCCATGAGGCGCGGGTAGGACAGTGTGCGTGCGTGTAAGGCAGACTGAGCATGTGGGAGCATGTTGGCAGAGTTGTAACACTGTTTGCGCTGGTGTGCGTGCGTTTTAACCTGAATAAGCAGATTCCGAAACGTGTAAGCATGTGTGCGCGCGTGTAAGCCACTATGAGCGTGTTTCTGCTGGTATGCACATTGCTCCCCCCTGAGGAAACAGAAAGGACAAAGGAAGCAACAGAATTAGTAGGAAGCTAGCAGGGAATACTGCTGGAGCTAGCAGGTGAAAACAATTAGAAGCAGGCAATTACACAGGCAGAATAGTAGCTCAGCCAGGCACTTAAAACTCTGTAAACAGCAGTGCAGGATGTATCTCTCAAGAGACACTGCAAGACAGGAGTAAGCTATTAGAAGTGAAAACTGAAAAAGCTGAACTCAGAGCAGAAATGCTAGGGGCTGCCATAGCTGTCATAATGAGACATAGGCTACTTGCTGAGGGTGGTGACAATGCAGATGGTGCCAGACAACCCACAGTGAGGAGACAGAGGAGAGTGTACAGGCCCAGGGTCACCTACCACGGGTTACATGAGCTGGAGATAGTAGAGCGCTATAGAGTGGACAGAGACCTCCTGCAGCAAATTGTCGAGCTGTGCAGGCCACGCCTCACACACAGAACCAACAGAGGGGAACCCATCCCAGTGGAAACCAAGGTATGTGTTGGCCTAAGAATACTAGCAACAGGTACCTTCCAGAGACCAACTGGTGATATGATGGGGATATCACAGGCATCAGCCTCCAGGGTACTGCACCAGTTCCTGGATGCCATGTCAGCACATGTCGGTGATCATGTATATTTCCCCAATGCCCGTGAGGTATTGGCCAGCAATATGCATCTCTTCCAGCAAATAGGGGAATACCCTGAGGTAGTGGGTGCAATAGACTGCATGCACATATGCATCAAAGCACCAGCCGGTGAGCGGGGTAGGGCCTACATTAACTGCAAGGGCTTCCCCTCCATCAACTGCCAGGTCGTGTGTGATGCCCAGGGCATAATAATGAATGTGTGTGCTGGCTGCCCTGGGAGCTACCATGATTCCCACATCTGGTATTTGACGCAGCTGTACCAGACATTTGCCAATGGGGACATCCCACATGGACACCTAGTGGGGGATGCAGGTTATGCACTGGAGCCGTGGCTGATGACACCCATCAGAAACGCACACACACCTGAACAGGAAAGCCATAATGAGGCACACGCACAAACACGTAATGTAATAGTGCGTGTGTTTGGGCTGCTCAAGTCACGGTTCTGGTGTCTGGACACATCTGGTGGAGCCTTGCTGTACTCACCAACTACATGTACCCAAATTGTCATGGTATGTGCTATGCTACATAATATGATCTTGCGAAAACAGCTGCAGCAGGACCAGCATAGGGCCGGGCCAAACAGCCCCCCACCATTGCCAAGGCTATCACAGGCAGAACGTGACGCGGAGGAGGAACAACCTGAGCCTACCCCAGTAGGCAGAAGGAGGCATGCCCAGTATGCCCTGGCCTTGGCAAAGAGGCAATGCATAGCACATACACTGGCTCAGTAGGAACCCTGGGAATGATACCCCTCTCTGACTCACTCAAATAATAACAGGGATGCCTACAATGACATGACCTGCTCTCAAACATGTACAGGGAGTGTAATATGTGCATCCGACAGAGGCAGCCCTGCAGCACCACCTGAGGCATGAATGCCATGTGTTAAGTAATGTAACACCATGTACTATATGCACACTTGAGGACCCTGACTAACATCCACCCTCACCAAGCATGAAGCCACAATATGACGATGGGATGATCAGTTGCAATAATTGGCTGAAGTAATGCAGTTAGCAAAGGGGAGCCAATGTGTTCCAGCCTGGGATGACATGCTGAGCATGACATGATGCACCACCTACTAGGGGTGGCGTGCACCTATCAGTCCAGGCCTCATGGATACTGGCAAAAGCTGTCAGTACCCACAGCGTGCCCTGAATAGGTAAGTCTCAAAACACAAACCCACCTACATAGGTACCACAAGGGATAAGAACCTAGATGTAATGCTACCCAATGCCAGAAGTCTAAACAGCAAGATGCGTGCAGTGTAAACTCACACAGTATGGAGAATGTTGATATCTGTCCTGTAACAGAAAACTGGGTCAAGGCTCACATCAGCACCCTAACACTAGGTTACACCTCATACTGTGCTGTACAGCCTCAAAACATGGAACAAGCTACAAAAGGAGGGTGACTAGCAATAATTGTCAAGGATAACCACACCCCCATGTTGGTACCACAACAAGAAGCAGCATGGACTAGCCATGGTCAAGTACCAGTGGCTAAAACCGCCTCCCAGTATATACCCTGCTACAGACTACCATCCTAACACCAGGAACTGCACCTGGCCTATGTTGGAATACATGAATATATCAAGCCCCCCAAACCACACTATATTGGTTGACTGAAAATACCCAGACATACACTGGGAGCATTATACTAGCACCAACACTGTAGGAGAAAAGTTCCTAGAATCCATAAACCAAAATGCCCAGGAACAACGTACCACTCCCACAAGAGGGGTAAGCATACTGGATGTGATAATCAGCAACATGGGTACTGGATGGCAAGATGAGAAGTGTATCCCTCACTGGTAAGACCAGACCATAGAGTAATCACACGCGATATACACATCCTGACCACAGTCCCTGGCCAGAAAACCACAGTGAAAAACATGTGTAAAGCATAAGTTGCACCCCTCCAAACTGATGTGGAATCCATTAAAGGCCCTGCGCAGGTGCAAAATATGGGACACACCACAGAACCTGTTATACAGGCATTCCATGAACACAGCCAGGAATGCTTGGATTATGCAATCATAAATAACAACAAGACACAATGCCAGACATGCAGGCATCTGGCATGCTGGACTCCAGCCATTACCAAACCATGCAAGAGAATGAGGAAGCTACTACATGATAGAGCAAACAAAAAAAGGGAAGTAATCACTGATCAGTAGTATGGCAATAAAATAAGGCCAGCTACAACAAGTAGAATCTGTGAATCCTGAGGCAATGTTACACCTGCCCCAAGTACACAGACAACCCTCAACTCCCCCCAATAAATGCAAATATATGTGAGAGATGCAACCATTTATCCAAACCGGAGGCTGAGCTCCCCCAACTCAGTACTGTCAAAACTAGTCAGGAGGAGAGGGTAACCACACACACCACAAACCCAGTCCCACATAGACCTATCACAACTGTAAACCAAACACATAAACACAGAAAAACATTCCCGGAGGACCTAATTACAAACACATCACACCAACAGAAGCCTCCAAAGCAGACCCCCAAGCAACCACAACCTCCAAACATAGCACATGCAACACATAGTACACAAAGCTGGTGTGCCAAACAGTCACAGGCCAGAAGGAGAAACAACATGCCTGATACAGTTGTAATAGGTGTCTCTATAGGCAGACACACTGCTGTCCCACTCACCAGACTGAACAAGGGAAAGGGTACAGTAAGCTGCCTGTAGGCTGCTACAATACGCCACATAACACAAGTATGCAGGTCACCCCAAAGCAAGTAGAAATATGATGCAGTCATTGTCCATGCTGGTGTGAATGACCTGAGATGTACCTCCTTGGACTACATGAAAAGAGACATGGATGAGCTCTCTGAGTATGTACTCCAGGCCGGTATGACACTGGCCGTTTGCAGCATCCTATCCTCACCAAGAATGATGCCACAGTACAAACACAGAATGATCAGCTTTAACAGGTGGCATAATTACAGCTGTCAGTCCAAGAGGATCTAATGTCTGTCTGCTTGAGATGTCATGCATGACAAGCCATGCTGCTGTTCCAGGGATGGCTTGCACCTGTTACCCCTGGGCGTATGGATATTGGATAAGGCTTTTGCCACCTCCATAGAGCCTTTCGTAGGCAAGGCTGAAAAGACTAACCCACCACCCTAGAAAACATAAGTGGAAAGAAACATAAGGGTAATGCTGACCAATGCCAGACGTGTAAACCTCAATATGCATGCTCCTGAGGCCCTCCCCAGTATGGAGAACATTGATGTCTGTGCAGTGACAGAAACCTGCAGCAAGCCTCCTGACAGCACACCAGCACTACCAGGTTATACCTCATATCATGCGTTATGGCCCCAAAACCTGGACCAAAACATAAAAGGAGGGGGAGTATCCATATTCAGCACAGACACCCATAAGTCCAGGTAACTGACAATGCATGAAGCATCGGAGACCACCCATGTGCAACTAACCGTAGGCAAAACTGCTGTACAGTCTGTAGCATGCTACAGACCACACTCTCACACACAGGAACCCCACCCAGATGTCCTGAAGACACTGGACAGTATGAATGTCCCACCAAATACCAAACAAGGTACTCACAAATTACCACATAGGTGGTAAACCATTATGTATGCAAGGAGTAATCAGGGGACCTAGGGACACAAGTGGATAGTAACCTGTTATGTGACACTCACATTGCCAATGTGGCTAGGAAGACTGTCTATATTGGACACCGTATCATGAAAGGATTCACATCTACATCAACAGAGGTCATTGTGCCCCTGTACTGTTCTCTTATCAGACCCATAATCTAGTACAATGACTCATATGGGATGTACCTTACCTGACACCTGCAGCGGTTAGAAAGACCTCAAAGGTACCTCACCAAGAGGATAAAGGGTCTCAAATATATGTCATATGCTGCCTGGCTGTAGACACCCCAGCTGAATGCAGTCACATACTGCCTACACAGAGGCATTGTATGTCTGTTGTACAAGGCCATGTCCAACACAGGAGTAATGGACATGCTCCACCCCAGGAAAATCAAAGCCATTGGAGCTGTGAGAGTGACAGATGTCAACCTCAACACATAATGAAAAAGGATGTGCTGGAGGGACAGATACATAACCCAGAGGCTCCCCACACCCTGGAACAGGATCCCACTCCATGTTAGGCAGAGCCCCTCACTGACACCCCTCAACAGGAATATTTCCAAGTGGATGGATGATTGTAGATGTACACTGGGGGTCTTCACTGTGTCACGTCCAGACAGAGGCACAGTAAAGTAAATCATAAATGGCCATACTATTCACATAGCAAGGGGCGAAAGACACACACACTCTGGCTAGGCTTACAAATGCCCTAGGGTGGATAGCCTAGTATGAACCTATGAACTTATGAAGATACAAATTGTACAGGACACTAAGGATAATCACAAGGCTTACTCAACTGATGGTAGGAACCATGTTGGGAATTCACAGATATGCTCCGAATCACACAAATATTACAAACAACATACCAAACACACACACATATTGCCAACATACAACCTGACAGGTGCAGTGCAAACCCCCAGAATGCAAAATATCTATCCCAGCAGACTGCTGGCCCCCTGACATTGCAGATGCTGAGGTAACAGCCAGCATCTACAAAGCAAAACACACAGCAGCAAAGGTATGAGATGGTGTCCTGGGCTGAGTCCAACATGGACTCCAAGAAGAATGGAATGCCAAATCACACTACTGCTCAATGTCAGCCTTACCACAGGATATGTACCCAAAGTGCAGTGTACAACAACAGTGGTCCTTCTCATCAAAGGTGTTGCCTGAATGGATACTGCAAACTACCACCCCAGGATCCTGACAAGCTTGGTCTGCACAGCTATGGAAAGGATCAGCATGTACCGCAGACATAAAGCTATCGGGGACCTACTGACATCAGACCCTACCCAGTGTGGCTGTCGTAAGTTCAGATCCTGCCCCTAAACATGTTTGACCCATTTGAAACAGTCATTAAGGTCATTGATGAGGGCAATGTGGTCCACACAGCGTAGCTGGACCTTGCAAATGCTTCCATACAATACCCTATGTGTTCAGTATGGATATGTTCACCAGCTTAAATATAAACCCCTATGTCAGTAGAGGGGTTGCAAACCAGACCAAGGACAGAACTGACATGGTCAGACATGCTGCATCCATGTCAGACTATAAACCAGATATAAGTGGCATCCCACAAGGCTTGGTCCTGGGACCTCCCTCGTTCCGTATATATGTCCCATAGGTACAGGCCAACATGGAAGGACTGTGACTGAACATGTATGCAGAGGAGTACAAACTGCCCACCATATCTGACCCCCAGCTGACACAAGCATCCCACAAAAGGGCCACATAGAAACAGACAACTGGTGCCATAGCCATGTCAGCAAGCTAATTACAGAAATGTGTATAGTCAGCCACCGTGGATATACAGTAAGTGCCCACCAATTACCACACAGGTGTTAACCCATTACGTACCTAACATGTAATGAGAGACCTGGGGACACAAGGTGATAGATATCCTGCATTGGACAAACATGTGGCTGTAGTGTTCACAGAAACATACCATATACCCACCTAATCATGAAGGTTGTCAGATCTAGATAAGGGGAGGTCACTGTGGCTCTGCAGTCATCCTTCATCAGCGTTACAATTGACTACAATAGCCCCTGTGGGATGTACCTCAGCAGACACCTCCATCAACTGTAAAGTCCACAACAGTACCTCACCAGGAGTAGCAAAGAGCTTGAACAGATGCCATGTGTTGCCTGATTAAACAAACTGCAGCTCCACACACTGCCATACTGCCCACCCAGAGGCAAGCTGTGCCTGATGTATAAAGCCATGTCCAAGCTGGAATCAATGAACATGCTGCACCTTGTACAATCTGAATGGCAGTGAGCTATGCACATGAGAGACCTGAACCCCAGCACTGACATACATAGGACAAGCTGTACTGAATGATCCATAACACAGAAGCCACCCCCACTCTTGAGTAAACTCCCAGTACAGGTTAGCCAGAGAGTCACCCATCGACACTCCTCAAGAGGAATCTTGATGAGTGGATGGGAGATGGTAGGTTTACCCTGGGTATCACTGTTATGTCACAGGTAGACGGAGGCACAGTATACTAACCATGGCATATGTCATGGCAAACTCCAGTTACAATGTGTGTCGAAGGACAAACACACTCTCTGACTTGCATTAGAAATGGCCTAGGGCACATCGCTAGTGTTTGCCAATGTCCACCTATGTTGTGGAATACACTACCAATGTTGGACAAGCCTGGTTTAGGTAGTCCATATCTGAACATAATGCAACATGGTCATATGTGCACAACTGGCCCCTACACAGTCTGTTGTGCTCACTATGAAGATTTAAAGCAGTGATAGGACTAAAGCCCAGGATACTGTCCACCACAGTGAAAGTACTGAACCAGTACACTATACGGTACTGCAGTGTTAGGTCAGTATGAAAGGATGTTGACAACTGTATGCAAAGTATCCCATGCAATCCCTGCAGGCACAGTATAATCCCTGTTGTGTTCAGACACGAAGCAGTTGGCCAGTAAGTACACAACATGACACCCAACACACAACTATAAACGTGAGATATTGTTGAAGTTCACACTCACCCAAATATGTGGTGGACTGCAGAGTTCAACATATGGAAAGCTCACACTGGGCATGCTCGCACACTTTGATAAATGAGGCATATGTCAGACAACATGCCATGGAAAGGCTGAACTGGGCATGCTCACACACTTAGGCCATATCTCCGTTTAGCAGTTGGCCACACATATCTGGTATTTGTACGTGTCATTCCAGGAACCAACCACATCACAGCAATCTGCCCAGTGCACACAGTAAATGACTACAGAGACATAAGTGATATAGTGGATCCCCCTCATATTCAAACATCTTCCACAGATACACAAGTTGTTCATAGAAACAGGGAATGCTATGGCAATAAGACCTGCAAACAGTCTATCAGCAACAAATATTGTGCATCTGACAATTAAACATATGGGTGTAGAGGTCAATACTAGGCTGTTTGCCCTAGAGAATGACAGCTTAGCCAGAGTGTGCTTGGCATCTGCATCCTCAGTACAGTAGGCTACTGTGCCACTGTAAAGTAGGTCACATAAGGCATCGTGTGAGGCTAGTGTGCTGTGCCTCTGTCAAGCAGGGACACAGTGGAGATCCCAGGGTTTGAATGTGCTAAGCCACATCCATGTTGTTGGTGTGTGCTGGAAGAGGGTTGCTGAGGACCTCTAACAGTAAGTGGGCGTCAATAACAGACTGAGGGGAGCCCTATCTGCATTGTCTGGACAATTTCACTGTTAACACTGTGTTGTGATGATTATGTGGGATTGAAGTGTCATGCCGGTACTGTTCAGAGATGTCCTCCCTCTATGGGCTACAGCTCTGCAATGTATTAGCTCACTCTGTCTGTTGGACAGCTCATATATGGCTGGTGTACACCTGACAGGTGTCCTGTTGTGGAGCAGTCATGGGTATATGTGGGATAGCATGATCAATGCAAACCTTACACATGCTCATAGAATGCAATTGTCAAGGATTATGCAGAGTGGCCAGTATAGTCCCCCAGGATGGGTCCTTTGAAGTCTTCCACCCCAGTCTTCACAAGTGTAGAGTCTGCTTGTGCTAAATACAGTTTGTTTGCAGTGACAACCTTGCCTTGGGGTGGGGATGGGATATTGATGTCCAGGGAAAGGTGGGTATGGTCAGATATCAACAATGGTGGTCTACCTCTGGTGTGGAACAGTGAGTACCCATGTTGCAGATGGACAGGTGCAATATGTATTCCCCATGTGGCTGTGGTGAGTGGTTCTGCCATAGCACATGGACCCACAAATTGTAGTGGCTGTAGGGTAATGTTGTAGAGGCCTGAGTAGTTCCCACACACAATATGCCTGTACCTGATGTTAACAACTGGAATGGTGTATGTGAACACCTGCATATCCCGGCACTGTTCCCAGGGAAGCAAAGTGTGTGTCCTGGATGTGGGAGGGGTGTTCTGGACTGGTTGTGTTGTGTGTTACAGGTCCTGTGGTCACGAAGCATGGTATAGAACATAACCTGCCAGTGCGATGTGCATATCTGACCCTGAAGTAGGTGGCTGCAAATGCATATATATGCTATCCCCCACCTGACAGGTAGTACTAGATGTACATACCTCTGTAGAAATAAAGATGTCAGCACCCTATAAATACTGCAAGTGCAGAATAGATGCCCAGTAATTCGGATAGCGCGCTCTGCTAATGCGTCTCCCTCAAGTGTCATAATATAGTTAGGTAGGAGTTTGAACCATGCAAATGCTCAGTGTGTGTGGGTGAGCGGGGTTGTTGTGTGTGCAAGTCTGTGTGAGGGAAATGTCCCTTTTGGCAACTGGGAAAACACTCTACAGGATGCACATTCCCCTTTCTAAACACTGATGATGTCAGCACCCTATAAGTACAGCAGGAGAAGGGAAACCTCCCAGTAATGCGAATAGCGCACTCCGCTAATGCGTCTGTCTTGAGTGTCATAACATAATTAGGTAGGGGTTTGAATCCTGCAAATGCCCAGTGTGTGTGGAGGATGTTTAGTGTGTGTGAGAGAAATGTCCCTTTTGGCAACTGGGAAAACACTCTACAGGATGCACATTCCCCTTTCTAAACACTGATGATGTCAGCACCCTATAAGTCCAGCAGGAGAAAATAAACCTCCCAGTAATGCGAATAGCGTGCTCTGCTAATGTGTCTTTCTCAAGTGTCATAACATAGCTAGGTAGGGGTTTGAATCCTGCAAATGGCAAGTGTGTGGATAAGGGGAGTGTGTGTGCTGGCAAGTCTGTATGAAAGATACGTGCAATTAGGAAAACACACTACATGATGAACATTACCCTTTCCAAACACTGATGATGTCAGCACCCTATAAGTACAGCTGGAGAAAGGAAACCTCCCAATAATCCAAATAGCGCACTCCGCTAATGTGTCTCTCTCAAGTGTCGTAACATAGTTAGGCAGGGGTTTGAATCCTGCAAGTGTTTGTGTTTGGATGAGGGGAGTTTGTGTGTGTACAATTCTGTATGAAAGACATGTGCTTTTTGGCAATCAGGAGAACACACTACATGATGCACATTACCCTTTCCAAACACTGATGATGTCAGCACCCTATAAGTACAGCTGGAGAAGGGAAACCTCTCAGTAATCTGAATAGTGTACTTTGCTAATGCGTCTCTCTCAAGTGTTATAACATAGTTAGGTAGGGGGTTGAATCCTACAAATGGCAAGTGTGTGTGTTTGGATGAGGGGAGTTTGTGTGTGTGCAAATCTGTATGCAAGACATGTGCTTTTTGGCAATCAGGAGAACACACTACATGATGCACATTACCCTTTCCAAACACTGATGATGTCAGCACCCTATAAGTACAGCCGGAGAAGAGGAACCTCCTAGTAATCCGAATAGTGTGCTTCGCTAATGCGTCTCTCTCACTTGTCATGACATAGTTAGGTAGGGGTACAAATCCTGCAAAAGGCAAATGTGTGTGTGTGGGGGGGTAGTAGGATGTATGTAATTGCAAGTGTGAGAGAACAGTTCCTTTTGGCAACTACTACAATACACCAGATGCTGCATATTCCCCCAGTAAACACAGGTGATGTCACCACACTATCAGTACAGCCAAACAGGGCTAATTGCCCAGTAATGCCAATAGTGCGCTCCGCTACTGGGTCTATTACCACTGTCAGAGCACAGATAGGTATGTTTTGGAAACCCACAACTGCCACGTGTGGTTGTGTTACACACTATGACCATATGTGGGTTGTTGTTCATAACAATGCATGACATTGCTTAAACCAGCAATGGCAATGCACACATGATGTATGTGTGTGACACATACACATATATACCTGTGACCTTCAGTAGTTACCATGTCTGACACGTGCCTCAAGTGGATAAATGGTATTTGCAATGCATAACATTATGACTGTGTCTTACTGTGCAGGGGCTGCATGCAGTATGTGTATATACAGTGTGAGTTGTATATGGTATAATCCTAACATCCTAACAGCAGGGGATACACATCTGGTCTGGGCCATATAGTCTACATGTAGTCGATGAACAGGTGCTGCATGTTCCCACCTGTTGTGGGAGTGGTAACATGTTGTTCCACTGCAATTCAGTGACTACATGCTGGGAACCTTTCAGCTAGTGTGTTGTAGCTACAGTAATGCTCACACACAATATTCGGCTGGATGCAGTCCAGCCATATAAAGACATATCTAGAGACTGTCATATTGCCAGTGTTGTTAGGGGGGACAGGTGGATTTCCTGTGTATGGGAGGGTTGTGTGTGCCAGGCTATGAACCAGAAGGCAGTCCAACACACTGTTAGCTGCTCATGGATAGGCCCTGATGCTTTGTGCTGTGCCAACAACCTGGAGGTGTGTGTATCTGTGGTACCTTGAGATACCACCCCCCCTATCCATGTGTGTTACATGTGTAGGGAACGACAGGCATGGTATGAGGTATAACCTGGCAGTGATGGGTTGCACCTGTGAGCCGTGAATCAGGAATCTGTTACTGCACAGATATTGCAGTTTACCATGCTGAGGACAGTGTCCAGTGCATGCATCTTGCGGTGTACACTGCTGGTGTTGTGTAGCATTACTGTTAGTGTCCTATCCCGTGTGATACCCGCGGAGGTGGCTATGTAATCCATGTCCTGCAAAAGGCACTATGTGTGTATCAAGGTGCTTCGCCAATATACAATGGCCCATGGGTGTCACGTGCAAGCTGCCCCTCGCAAATCATTGTGGCTTCCCTAGCATGTAAGCACACGTTGACAGCCATTGAATACCCTATGAATGACATTGGAGATTGAGCAGAATGTAGACATAGAACACCCTTCCTACATATTGTGGTAGCATACCTGGTGAGGGTATAATGGCAACCAAGGTCAGGCTCATACTGGCCCGTGCCACATGCTGAGAGAGCCCTTCTATGTTCCCTATCATGTAGTCCAGGGAGGTACGTCTCAGGTCATCCATAGTGGCATGGACAATGACTGAGTCATATGTGTCCATGACTCTGACTGACCTGTATGCATGTGTTTTGTGGTGGACCATAGTGCCCCACGGGCATATCACTGTGACCTTCACCATGTACAGCCTGTTGAGCGGGACCCCACTGCAGCGGCCAAGAGAGGTACCTGACACATCTGTAGCAGGTGTGTTGTGTAGCCCTACAGGCTATGAGTGTGTGGCACACGGGATGTGTGTGCCATGTGTGGCATGTGCTCTGTTCCGACATAACGTATGCCTGTGTGCCAGCTGCGGAGGTGTGTGATGCTCAGGTAGGATGCTATTCTGAGTCTCCAAGTATGCCCCAGTGTGTTCGGATTGCTGTCAGTGTGGGTCTATGTCAGACTGGTATTGTAGTCACTGTAGTATGTCATGCCACCTGACAGGGTATGGCAGTACTGGGTTCAGAGTGCTCAGTCCCCAGATTGGCTATGTGGTGGCATCTCTCACATGTGTTGTACGTTCCTGGCCAGGGGAGAGGGTTGACTGCATACATGTGGCAGCTGTGACATTGCCACATGACTCACATAAACCACAACTGGACCATAGAGGTGATTCACAAGTTACCTTTGCACATGCTACCATAGTAGTGTGATTGCCATGGTGATTACCAACACATAGGGCCAATGGGGAACAACATACTGAAGGTGAGTATGTGTGGGTGTACTGCTACTGATTTCATAGCACTGGCATATATGACTGCACATGTGGGTAAATGCCAGGTAAGTCATATGCAATGTGTCACAGGCAACGTACATGCGAACAGGACAGACAGTGACGTTCTGTCAGGTGGAAAATTGACATACGTATAGTACGCTATGCAGATGTCACTAGGAATCCACAGAAGCTCTGTAAATCTGCATTGCAGGTGGAATCAGTGTTCCAGGGAACCTCAAGCAAACATGCATGCAAACAAAGCTACAGTAAGAAGGGCTGGAAGTAGTCCATTGTACAACAAAGAAGGGGTAACACTTCCAGTAGGTAACAGTGCAAATATGCAGGCACTATCAACATGTACCCAGGAATGCACAGCTCAGATGTCCATGGTTGAACTGATATTATGTCATATTTAATTGTAATTTGAATTAAATTGGTACTGCACACATATCAACATGAGCAAACATCCACATTGCATAGTCGTTGTGGGCAACATGCCACCATTAGTGTACATGTCCATCATTGCGTATCACTACTTGCATTAGCTTCTCCCCTGTGCTACCTATGTATGTGGCTATCTGTTGACATCCTTACCACCGGTATGCAATAATGTGCAGCTGTTACACTATGGTACTTACTATGGGTGTAGATAACAATTCAGGACAGTCATACAGTTACTGCATCAGGCATGCTGGGATATACACACAATCATATCAGCACACTGTACTGTTACCAACATGATACTAGTAATACACTTCTATGTAGTCACCCTGTGCATCAGCAACATGTTTACCTGTTCCTGCACTGATGTTGGAGATTGCAGGAGGTGGCACAGTTTCATCATATGCACAGGGTGTGAATTAGGTATGCCTGAGTCTGCCACTGATACCACCAATTGACATGTATGTGTATGTGTGTTGGTGAGGGACAGCAGTACAGGGTGGGGCACTGTTGGTGCAGTGTGTGCATGTATGTGGTAGCCCTAGGTGTTAACATTTTGCATGTGTGTATGCATGCACACAGTTCCTCCTCATGGCTGCCATATACTGGTGTTTGTGGACAGCCACAGACTGCACCTGGCAGGTCATACAGATCAGTGTCTGTGGGCATGGACATGGTACCTGTGCCTGGCAGGGGTGCTACGGACCGTATCTGGTACTAAGCCAGACTGGGTACTGTCATCAGAAGCGGGAGTTTGTTGACTGGACAAAGGTCCCTGTTGGGACTGTCCAGAGCCATGTGCACGTGGTCTCCTGGGGCGGTCTGATGACAGCACAGATCCAGCATTGCTGGGGCTGCTGCTGGCACTATGGGGGCGTCCGCGGGCCTGTTGTCATCTCCGCCGACTGCCAGCTGCTGCTGTTGCTGGCATACAGCCACGTCGACGCTGCAACTGTCCATCATTGCCCTGGCTCATGGACATGTGGTTGTGGAACTGCTGTAATATGCCCCCACAACGTCTGTCTATGACATCGGTGAAATTACGGATAGCATCCGCGATGTCACGCATACTGTCAGTCATGGATGTGCGACATGCTCTCAGCTCCCTCAGACCCTGTCTGGTGTACCTTTCCATACGTGACTGTGCCTGCATGACAGCCCGAAACATAGCTGAGGTTGACAGACCTCTTTGGGCACGTCTGCCAGAGGCAGTACGCCCATGGATGCTCCCACGAGAACCCATGGGCAACTGTCTGTGTGGTACCATCTCAGGACCCTGCCCATGGCTGCTGTGTGGGGAAGCATGTGCCACAGATACCACATTACCCTGGTCAATGCCCACTGTATCCTGTCCATCACCTAGGGACAATAGTGACATAGGATGTACTGGCAGGATGACTGTGCGCAATGATGGGGTTGACAGCTGTGTACTGTCAATTGGCTGACCAATGACGGACCCTGACACACCTTCCTGTGCCATTACACAAATATCATCATTATCAGTACCTGTGGCACCAGATTCAGGTTCCCTGCTGCAGGAAACCAGAGCAGCACCAGAACCTGTGGGAGGAAGACAGGAAACACAGTTTACAATGTCTACACAATGTTACCAGTGATGCACTAATGCACACATGCACACATGCACACATGCACACGTGGACACATGCACACATGCACACATGCATACATGCACACATGCACACATGCACATGTGGATACAGGCACACATGCACACATGCACACATGCACACATGCACACGTGGACACAGGCACACATGCACACATGCACACATGCACACGTGGACATGTGCACACATGGACACATGCATACATGCACACATGCACACGTGAACACAGGCACACATGCACACATGCACACATGCAGACATGCACACGTGGACACAGGCACACATGCACGCATGCACACATGCACACGTGGACACAGGCACACATGCACACATGCACACATGCACATGCACACATGCACACGTGGACACACGCACACATGCACACCCCGCAGTATACACACAGAGCACTACTGAGTTACACTATTATTACTAGCACTATCAGGACTATTATAGGTATTGTTAAAATACACTCACCAGCATGGATGGGCTGCCTTGCTGTAACACTGGAGGGACCTGCAGAAATGAGGGGATTAATGTCAGTGGGCACAACTGTGCCATTGATACTGCGTATGATACAGTTCAGTAGTACACCAGTTGCCTTTCACATGTCAGCTGCTGATATTGGCAATATCACACCTGCACAATTACATACTATGTTGACAGCTACATATCAAGGACACACCTTACACATGCATATACTAACAGTGTACAGAACAGTCAAGTGTACGTATGGCATATTACCTGCACGCTCCATGTCGTGTTGCTGTGTGGATCCAGCCTCCATCATAATGCAGGTGTGTTGCTGTTGATGTTCCTGGGCTGGAGCCACAACACTTAGGAGTAGCCCCTCCAGTCTGGTGAGGGGGGGATGTGTGGCCACCCCACCTCCTGTGGCGACCTGTGGCCTGTGGATATCCGACGCACGCTGACGGACATTTCTGATTAAATCACTGCAGTGATGTTGTACCTGCTCATATGTCCTATTATGCGTGCCAATGTCATTTACCCTACGGACAAGGTCTTGCCACAGTGCAGCCCTCTCCTGCTGATTCTGGCTGGTGCGGGAAAACAGTATGTCATAATCCCGCACCAGGCTCTGGTGTATCTCTTCATCTTCTGCAGCAGAATAGACAGGATTTCACTGACGCGCCATGTCCCTGAAAGAGAACACAAACAGGATATCAGCAAACTATGTCAGCAATATATGGCACACATACTATATATGATACTCAACTGTAGTGATATACTACTACTCCCATATGTAGCACGTGTGTGTCTCTTGGTGGGTACACATGTACATGGCCAGATATCAGTGCTCAGCCAACACCTGTGCAACAATACCTGCCACATTTCATACAACATAGTACCAAGCCCCATCGGTCAGCACACTGAGACAGGTCCAATGCACAACCTCACTCTGGGGGTTCAACCCAAGGTACTGTATGTGGAACGCCATCCACTAGTGTGATCTGGACACAAATTAATCGGCCTGGATATACATATCCCACCACCACCACCAGCACAGTAGACTACTTTGATATATATGTGAATAGACAGATTTTCACTTGTTAGGACTGACATGGTATCCATGCAGCCCACTGGGCCAGTGGAAGCCACAACCCACAATGCTGACCCCTTTGTGAATGCTTCCCACGGGCATCCCAAAGAATGCATGGAACATGCACACACATTTCTAACCCAGACCCTATGCACAAAGGTTAAGCATCCTGTCGGTGGACCCCAGCCAAAGGCAAATTGTATAACGATAGAAGGAGGCTACTGCAGGACAGAGCAGATTCACATAAAGGGAAGACATCTGTGGTCGGCACTGGTAATAAGCTAATGTCTCTCATAACAACATCCATGGCCAACTCTGAGAGGGGAATGGCCATGGACACTATAGATAACCACAAGGCCTTCTTCAATTTTGTTAGACATATGGACCAAAAGCCTCAGATATGCTCTGAGTTACTACACACCTACTTAACATTCACTGAACCCACAGATATTGGCAACATTCTGGCAGACAGGTTCAGTGCAAATATCCCCCCTCCCTCTCCCCCACACTTAGAAATACTTATCACAGCTGAATGTAACCTCCCTATCATCTCAGATGTCCAGGTGAGGGCCGCCCTCAGCAAAGCAGAACACACAGCATCAATGTGACCTGATGGTATCCCTGGATGTGTGCTACGTGAACTCCAAGAGGAGATTCAACCGCATATAAAACTGATATTTAACCTTGGCCTTACTACGGGATATGTACCTGCACACTGGCATACAGCAACAGTGGTCCCACTCCACTAAGGAGGCACCTCTACTGACCCTGGGAACTACCGCCCCATAAGCTTAACCAGCCTGGTCTACAAAGCTATGGAATGATTCATTATGGGACGCATATACAGCGATATTGGGTACCTGCAGACACTTGATCCCACCCAGTTTGCCTTTGTGATGGGCTGATCCTGCCTTTTGAACCTGGTTGACCTTTTCAAAACAGTCACTACAGCCATTGATGAGGGCAAAGCAGTCCATACAGCCTACCTGGACTTGCCTAAGGCCTTCAACACAGTACTCCACTCAGGCATCATAGACAAGCTCATCAGCTTACATGTTACTACATATGTCACATGATGGGTTGCACACTGGTTGAACTACAGAATCCATAATATCAATATTGCAGGAGCCATGTCAGACTCAAAGCCAGTCACATGTGGTATCCCACAGGGCTCTGTCCTAGGACCCTTTCTTGTTTGGCATTTACTTCTCAGATGTGAAAGCAAACATATGCGGGTTGTGGATGACAAAGTTCCCAGATGACTGCGAACTGCCATAGTCGTTACACCAGCTGACACATACATCCTACAGACAGGCCTCACTGAAACGGACAACTGGTGCCAGAATCATGGCCTAACACTGAATGACATGTAATGTATAGTCATCCCCTTTGGGTGAAACTACGTGCACACAACTTATCACATAGACATACATATAGATACAGACCAATAACACATATGGAGGGTTCACAGTATGTAGACTATTAACTTGTTACTTTACATTACCTGTGTTTGTCGCAGCTGGTTGCATTACCGATACTATAGCTTCCTGCTGCTGCTAGCCCAGCTTGATACTGACACTGATGACAGCTTCAACTTAGTTTGTCTTACGTGTGTTTTTGTTTGTGTTCTTATTTTCTTTTTTCTTTCTTTTTTTCTTTCTCTCTCTCTCTCTCTCTCTCTCTCTCTCTCTGCCTCCAGATGGTGCAATGAAAGTATTACATGTGTGGAGTGGGAGTACAGAATGCTTTTGTAGGTATCTACATAAGTCCATGTGATGGCCTCTGCACCAATTGTAAGCCAGCATTTGCTAATTGCATGCAGCCAGTTGTGTACTGATTGCAGTTCTCACTGTGATTTCAGGACAGTGCTATATAAGAGTATGTGAGATAGGCATTGCCCTTTCAGATTGTAAGGGCGGGGACCATGCTGGTATGCTGTGGACACTGTTCTGTGAGTGTAAAGGTTAGTATCTCTCTCATGATTCAGGCTGTGTTGTACATTCAGATTTCTCCATTCATCTCTCCTGTTTCCTGTACTAAGTGTGTATGTACACTGACACCTACAACTATATATATATATATATATATATATATATATATATATATATATATATATATATACACATACATTTATATATGTATAATAACTGACATTATTACCTACTAGCTACCAACTAGCATGGCTGCTTCTGTTCACACACTACTATTATAGACATCCACTAGATTTGACAGTAAATATACATGACATGCTTTGTGTACTACACATCCTATATTCCCTTTACATTCATTCCTACTATTACATGATATATTTATTGTAGCACAATGTTCTTGTATAACAGTCATGGCTTAGTGGTAAGTCATGCAGACTACTGTTTCCTGGGTTCAGGACTGATAGTGGGATTTTATTTTGCTTTTGAACTGAGTACAGGACCTGTCAATCAGAGTGACTAAGGCACTTTTAAGCAGTTGTAACCGGGTTAGCACTGGTTTGCGTGGAGCTCCCGCATGCACACTGGCGTTCAGCTCCGTGCACACCCGCTTACAACCGCTTAACAGTGCTTACTCTGGCACACACCCGCGCTATTTTCTTTGAAAGAAATGAAAATGGGGAGACAGGAAAGTGGTGAAAAATGGGTCACAAAGAGGGTAAGACAGTAGGGAAACAAGCTTGGGTTTTGCAGGAGGGATGTAGGTAAGGCCCATAGCTGCCCATTTCTTCATCAGCAACAGCTGTGCATATGTTTGTAATTTGGTGTGACATTTGAAACCTTCCACCCTGAGAGAGGTGTCAGGACAACAATAATACTTGTTGTACAGCCAATTGTAATTGATAGTTTCCATGTCCAGCAGACGTGTGCAGAATGGGCAGCTATGTATGGGGCGTAATTTTTTTCTGGGTACAGAGTGCCCTTTTTTTTTTTTTTTTTTTCAGGTGAGAGTGGTATGTCAGGTAAAGGAAGTCGGTATAGCTGGGGAGGTAGGTTGGGTAGGTCAACAGACAAGACAAACAAGATGCATACAGGGGCGGTGTATGACACGTGTGTGGGGGGGGTTACACAATTGACGGGGATGGATGTTTGGATATCCAGAGCCCATGAGCCCACAGATGGCAACAGTGGAACTGATATCCCCACCCATGGGCAGTTGCCACTGTTCCTTCACTGCCCAGGATGGGGCTGTGCTGGGGGCTGTGTAGGCCAGGCAACAGGCATGCCCGTAAGTTGTGCCACCTGTGCCTCAAGCTAGCGTAGGGGCCCAAGAACAGATTCCTGGATCTCCCTATGCACCACAGTCCAGACACTACGGAGGGTGAGTGGTGGTTCTCCTCTGGCCACACTTGCAGAGGGGGGACGGGCCCCATCCCCTGCAGCGCTTCCACCCGCAGGTGGCACAGGGCCACCGGAGGAGGGTCCAGACTGGGCACTAGTGCCAGGTGCACTCGCCAGCTGAGGTGGGAGAGGTGGGTCCGCTGGAGCCCACCTTCCCTGTCGTCCTATGTTTTGCATTATGTCATGACAGTTTGGGTTAGTAACATACAATACCATTCGCAATTAGTTGTAACAGCATGCATTAGTATTCCCATTAATCAAACACCCAGATATTCACACCATTGAACAGCGAGCATAACACATGCATAATTTGAACAGCAATACACAGTCCAACAACATGCAGGGTTGATTGATGGCAACAGGCCATCAAGTTTGGATGTATGAACAGGGCAGATGCATCAACGTACATGCAAATATGTATGACCCAACAGGACAAATGTCCAGGGGTGTTAATTGTGATTGCACATACCAATTTCACGTGGAATGGATTATATGTGGTTATAGGGTAGGGTGAAGAAAATATAATTAACACCTTCAAATACCAATACATATGCTGTACATTTCTAATAGCTGCAGATATATACACACTACTGTTCTACCTACAGTTTCCTATGTGATAACTACTTCAAGTTGGTGATAGGACTGTTACTGCTACATTAATATACATTTTATTGTTATTCATACACGTTCATATCTGGCTTTGTTCAGCTACATCATCCTGCTACATTTGCTTTATATAGCTATAGACAACTGTGGATGTTTGGTATTTCAGACAATCATACTCTCTGCATATTGCAGACTGAGAGCAACATATCCAGATTTTGGGATACACATTCCAGTCGCAGCAACATTTTAAACACATTTCACAGTTTGGTTCTGCTTGTCACATTCATTTCATTCTGTACTGACTGCAGTATACTTTATTCAGGGGTTATTACTACTTTATTGGTGGATTCATAACTCTTTCTCACACTCTCTCACTTGTTTTAATTTTACAATTCAGGATGGTACTTACTTCTAGGCTTTATTGACATGTTTTACCTGTAGTTATTACAATCCTTTCCAACAGTCTCACTTCTGTCATGTTTCAGTATTTCAACAGGGATATATTTCACACATGTGATTTGCTCATCTTCTGCAGCTGTACTTTTCAGCCTGCTGCAGGTTGTGTACTATTATATTACAGGTGAGGCATCTTTATTTCAGACTTTATTTCAGACATTTTCATTTTTCTGTTTGGATTACAGACTGCAACACACTTTTGTAATCAAGCAATACTTGCAAACACTCTTACACTGTTACTTGCACATTTTATTACTTAGTGACTACACTGCACTCTTTTGCTAACTGTCATACTTTTATATTTCTTTACAGTTACTGGGAGAGGATTACTGACCTGCCTGGTGGCAACCGCACCAGCCTATCGCCATAGGCTCTGCAGTTAGCAGAACGGACACCTGCAGCTGTAATATAAATGAAGTAATATTGGAATACACATCTCCATAATATCAGCTAGTTTAATTTCTTACATACATAATTAAATGTAACTTACTCAGTAGTGGGGCGTTGGGCATTTGCCGGGCCTCCTGGATCCAAAGGTTCAATTGGTCCTGCTTACGTCTCTTCAGGTCCGCATGGTGGTGACGGACCTGCTCACCAGTCCTTGGAATCCCTGTGGCACTGGTGAGATCATGAGCCAACCGGTCCCATGCCTCAGCCCTATATGCTCCCCACAGGACCTGGCCCTGCATGAGTTGGGCCTCATGATTGTGGACAAGGAGCCAGACCATATATCTGGACTCCTCAATGTCCCACCTCTGTGCTCAAAAGCAACTACCCTCACCTACTCCTGACATTCTGGCTGCAAGTTAGTTCTACAATTGGTTATGCTGTGTATTCCCACCTATGGGGCTTATATATGCCGTTTTTCTCGCACTTATCTGTGATTGGCCATTTTGGAATTGTATCAGCTTCACAAAACCTGCTTTGTCATGCTCCACTTTCTATTCATTCCTATATATTTGCTATTACTGCATTTCTAAGTACAGCTGTCATGGCTTAGTGGTTCAGTACCTTGACTATGGTGCATGGTGTCCTGGGTTCGAACCTGGCCACTACTTTTTATATTTTATGACTGTCTAGACAGGCTAGGGGGTGTGTCTGTGTAAAGGCAGTTTTGTTACAGCTTGCTCAACATTGCCCGTCAGTTAGCTTGTTGGCGCGGTGCGCAGCTCCGCGCAAACGGGTTACGCTGGTTTACACCTCATTTGGCTGTCAGCACGCATATTACGCTCAGCTCATCTACGGGCACACAGTTTCAGCGTGTTAAAACACGGCTCCCCTACGGGCACTCATTTTGCACCTGTTAAACCACTGCTCACCTACGGGCAGATGAACTCAACTTGTTAAACTATAGCTCAGCTATGGGCACATCTGGCATTTGTTATTATTTTGTTATCTCACATTTCTTCACTATAACTGGCCCATTTCATTACATTTTACTTAAAATATAATTTTATATGTGTACATATGTGTCAGGGACTTGTTTCGTGCTTATTTCACTAAAAATAAAAATTGATGTTGTGGGGGCTCGAACTATGACTGTCTGCTTTTCAGCCAATGTCTCTACCGCTACGCTATTGCTTTTTGGCTTACTTTGCATAGTTAGTTCTTATATGCTTTTCCACTTACTGCTAACTGTGGCTGAGCTACGGGCATGCCCGCGCAAACAAGCGCACTCACAGGCAAACATCTTTACAGTTTAAAAAAAATATAACATGTTCATTTATATGATTTTATGTTCATAGTCTGTGGGGGCATGTGTTGTGTTGTGTTTATTCACATTTCCATGTACTCTGTCATGGGGGTTTACTCTGGGCACTTTTACTCTTCTGGGGGCATGTCCGCTTGCAGGGCTCGGCCTACGGACACGCCTCCTACTGTCTTCCACGGACCGTGTTAGCCTTAGGTGTGATTCAGCATGCCCTCATGCATATGCATGACATGCTGACGGCACACCGTTTAACTGCAGCCTCCATGTAAGCCTTGTAACTCTTACACGGAGGCTTCGTGAATCCTGCCCGATAACTTTCCTTGAAGTGAAAAGACATATCTCTGAGATCAATATGGCTATATATGAGGGGTCTATATCATATGAGCGAATCGCCCAAATTGTGAATGCTCATAATATCAAACATACCGGACCCCGATCTTCCTATTGTGGGGGGCTGTGCCCCCCACACCCCACTAAATATATATTCCAACTCCGAGATCGCACTGCAGTGAGGAAAGGGCAAATATCCCATTCTTCACTATAAGGCAATCTCAGAAAAAGCACTTCGAGGCCCGGTACATTCGATATTATGAGTGTTCGCAATTTGTGGGATTCGCTCATATGATATAGACCCATATATAAGTTACAGCTAATGAATGATATAAGTGTGGAATTGTTTAACTACTTAACTGTCACATGCCCTAGAATACCACAATTATATGGTATTCCAAAATACATAAAATGTTGACCAATCCCCACCGTGACCAATTGTCTCAGGGGGTGGTTGGATAACTGAACCTATTTCTATGTATTTACAGTGGCAGCTAAGTGTATATTTGAAAAAATGTCCTAGCATTTTAAAAGACACAACAGACTTTTCTATGTAAGCTGAAAGAATGGTATTCTCAACATCAAATTATAAATTATTTGTTCGTCACCCTTGATATCACGTCTCTATTTATGGTTATACCAAATGAGTATGGGGTTGAAGCAATACGAGATTTTTTAAATACATAAATAGGTCTGCAGGCTAGACATACAGAAAATATTTGTACATTATTGGAATTAGTGTTGGCTAAAAACATCTTCCTTTTAAACAATGAACCTTATTTACAATTGGCAGGGGTTGCCATGGGTACTCCCATAGCAAATAGCTATGCCAATTTGGCATTGTATGAATGGGAAAATAAATTTATTTATAGCCAATACAATGTCTTGAATAATAATGTTCTTTTTTACCAAAGGTTTGTGGATGACTGCTTCCTCATTTGGAAAGGCACAGTACAAGAATTGGATCAGTATGTTGCTTACTTAAACTCTACTACTAGATTTTGAAATTTAAAATGGAGAGTTCCAGTAAGAAAATAGTGTTTCTAAATGTAGAATTAAGAAATAGAGAAGGAAAAATAGAGACAAGGGTGCATAAGAAAGAAGTTCAAGTAAACCGGTATGTTAATAGGCAAAGCATGCATGCACCACATATTTTTATAGGTATATTGAAAGCACAATTGACTAGGTGGAGTAGGCTCAATACAGAAGATGAGATATTTAAAGAACAGGCAGAAGAGATGATGCAAGAATTCTATGAAAGTGGATATGATATAGGAAAGGTGAGGGGCGTTTATGAAGAGGATTGTAATGAGAGATGTATCAATAGTAAATCCATATATATACATGGTAAGATTAACCCTTCATTATCAAAAACTGATAAAAGTGATAAAATCAGATATGCAACAATGTTTAATATAAAGACTAATGAAGTAAAGGAATTTATAGAAAAGAATTGGATAATCCTGATGGCAATGCCCGAATTACAACAGATTTGTGGTGATAGACCACATTTTGCTTATAGAAACCAAAAAAGTTTAAAAAGAAAATTATATTATGAAGACTTCCTACAAGTTAAAAATAAAAAGAAAATTATAAATAAACCAGGTACTTCAAAATGTGTGAACTGTAGCTGTTGCGTAGACATCTATTCCTTTAACTAATAAAGAATACACCTTCTACTGCTCAGCAAACTGTAATACTACTAATGTGGTATATTTAAGCAATAACCAATGACGTGGTGTGGTATATTGAAGATTATACAATGACCCCCCCCATTAATATTCCAAAATGTGCACGCTGATTGTTCAGCATGCATGTTGTAAATCAGACTTATACTAATGGCAAAAGGTCCGGTCACCCGGACTTTTTCCATTAGTATAAGTCTTTTTTTTTACAGCAACGGAGAACGCAAGATCTCCATTGCTTTCTAGAAATTGTCTCGCTATGTTAAAGGAGTTTAACATAGCGAGACAGCTTTAAAAAAGGCAACGAAGATCTTCTTTTCTCCGTTGCTTTTTTTAAAGCTGTCTCGCTATGTTAAACTCCTTTAACATAGCGAGACAGCTTTAAAAAAGCAACGGAGACCTCTGTTACTTTTTTTAAAGCTGTCTTGCGATGTTAAACTCCTTTAACATAACGAGACACTTTGTAAAAAGCAACGGAGATCTTGCTTTCTCCGTTGCTTCCACCCACAGCTCTGATGTACTGCATAAGCATACGCATGCGCAGTACATCAGAACTGCCGCAGAATACCAGACAGCTGCGGAAGGGCAGCACGGAGGCATTATACAATGCCATTATTTAAGAAAAATAAGTATTTTTTTCTTAAATAATGTCATTGTATAATAGCAATAACCAACTTCTGGGTGTGGGTAATGCTGGATTTACCCACGGTTGTCTTTGTTTGGCCACTCGGGCTTCGCCCTCGTGACTAAACCACACCAACCATGGATAAATCCAGCATTACCCACACCTAGGCATGGCTTATTGCTTAATTTACCCACAGTTGGCATGGTTTAATCACGAGTGCTAAGCCCGAGTGATTAAATAAAGCCAACCGTGGTAAATTTCAAAACACCACAACCATGGAGTCGGTTATTACTATTATACAATGATATTATTTAAGAAAAAAAATACTTACTTTTCTTAAATAATGTCTTTGTATAACGGCGCATTACTGTTCTTCTGCTGGTAGTGGTATACTGCTTCCTTGTGTTGATGTACTGCTCATAGGTTTGGGACTTGGGTTCCTACGCATACCCAGTACATCAATGCTTTGAAACAGAAGTAATGGAGAAAATAAAGTTTCCATTGCTCTGTTTTTTTTTCTTTCTTTTTTCTTTTTATTTATTAAAAAAAAAAAAAAAAAAGGTTTTGGACACTTTATACCAATGGAAAAAAGTCCGGGTGACTGGACCTTTTTCCGTTGGTATATCGTGGGATTTACAACGGGCATGCTGGTAAATCAGCGTGCATGTTTTGGAATATTAATGGGTGGTCATTGTATAATTAGCTACTTGCACATCCTGTCTTATCATTCTATGTTGGAAAAACTACAAGAAAATTAAGTGAGCATATAGTAGAACATAAATCAGACATTATGAGAAGTGTCAGTACTAATGCTTTAAGTAAACATATTTTAGATAAAGGTCAGGAACATCAATTTAAGTTTAGAGTTATTGATGTAATACATAGTAACAGTAGGGGTGGGAGTATGAATAATATAGTTGAAACCAGAGAATATGAATTGATAGTTAGGCTACAAGCAAATTTATTACCTGGTTTGAAGAATGCTGTTAGTTTGAAACCAATATTAGTTAAGAAGCAGGCTGAGAATTTGTAGTTAGTATCATTGAGTCTTATATGTAATAGATTGAAAGTTTTTTTTCTTTATATGTATTTGGACTTTTATATAAGTTTTATGTATTTCACAAAATTGTTTATAAAACTGTTCTTAAAAGTTTTAATGAAAAACAAGGGGGTGGGGGAATAAATAGATGTGTTGTGATAGGCCGGATGTTATCATGTGTTTTAGAAAAGCTCCTATTTAAACTGTGTACTTTTATTGTTAGAATAAAATAGATTTATTAGAATAGAAACTGAGGAAGGGTGTTTGTGACCCAAATGCTTTGCAACAAAACTTTTTTGGTTCCTTTTGATGTTGGATTTATTTGGTGATTTACTTCTACTTGTTCCAATTATTACAGTATAGACTGTTTTTACAGGTAGTTTTAACAACAGTTATCTTAAGCAGATGGCTGCTTACCAAAGACAGACAAAACTAATTTGTGTTCTGTTATGCATTGTGTTTTCGTATGGTAGATAATCCCTGATTATGGAAATATAAATTATTAATTATTATTTCTTGTCTTTTCCTTTTTTTCAGTATGATAGATCCAAGAGGTCTGTTTCAAAGGATTGAACAGGGAAATTGTCAAAATGAATATAGTCGAGAGCATATGTTCGACAAGTCAGTCAGTCAGCAAAAAACAGAAACCCAACCAACACCTGCAAACAACAGCAACAATGCTTTTGCAGGGGGGTAAGCCCCCTGCAACCGTCATACCCCTGCTGACTATATATACCAACTCTGAGATCGCACTACAGTGAGGAAAAGGGCAAATTCCCCAATCCCCACTGTACCACGATCTCAGTCAGAACAGTTCAACGGACAGAAATGTCAACCATATGGTCTCGACAAAATGGATTTCAATCATTTTTCCATTCGATCCTTTGAAATAGACCCAGATCCAAGTATTCAGGTAAATTCTGATGATGTTATCAGCCTTACTAACATGGGTGAGTAAATGCTCGAATTACATGCTGTAACTGGCAATACTATTAGTGAGACATTCATTTCACTTTCATTTAGATCTACTCAAACTGACCAGATTGGAGGACTACATGATTATTCTGTTGTGCAATAGAATGTGCACTTACTGCCAGATACTGTAAAACAAAGTTTTTGCACAGCCAGCAATATATTTATGTTATTTTCCTAGCAGAATAACATATGTGAGTAAGGCAGTGCATAGCAGTAGCTGCCTTTTGTGAACTAGAGGAGGCAGTAAGCCTTATAGACGTAGCCCATATGTTCAGTTCTGGGGCGCCTTCTGTACAGAATGTCCTTATTGTATTCATGAAGGTTTCCTCCTGGAGACATGCAGTAGATAGACTGTTGACTTTAAATTGCCACTGTGTGCATGATATGGAAGACAAGCCTATCAATCTACTTGCTAGTAAACCCTGTGGATAACTGCAGCTATTTATGGGATCACTGTAGGAGCTACATATGACCTGGTAGCATGGCTATATCAATTTCCTGGTAGATAATGACCACCTAGCCTAGTTAATCTGCCCATTTGTATTCCTTTGGAAGAGTTCCAGATCCTAGTTAACCAATACCATATTTTCTCATATGTTATAAAACTGCAATGTGTCCATCATATTCATTTCTTCACATTTTACAGCTCACTGCTTCTTTGAGAAAAGACTACTCCAATCATCCACCACACTTACTGTTAAAAAAATTTTCTCACCTAAGACAAGCATCTTGTATCACAAACTGTCATCTTATTTGCATTAATCTCTTTTTTTGAAAGTTGTTTTTGTGGGCAGAGTTTATGAAGCTGTGATAGAACAATATGCTATGATAGACTTAATATACTGTTATAGTTTGTAAATCACCATTTACGAAAAAAATCAAATAAAATGTTATGTAATACCTAAGAGAACAAACTGCATAATAGCAAAAAAAAAAATCTGATTTCAAACTATGAGTGAAAGAAAGTGAAATGCAGCAGTTGTTTTTGTTGTCAGCATTCCAAGAGCCTTAGGTTATATGTCTGAATCATGGCATGCTGGAATTCATCACCAATATGGCAGTTATTGTATTCACTAATCAAAGCCTTTATCCATAATGGAGATTGATGATAGATTTATACATTAAGTGCCAAAACATAAGCATTCTCCACCTGGAAACCATGGAGACAAACAGATGAAAACAACCTCAGCGGAACTCTCCAACTCATACAATAAAAAAGGTATTATTTGAGAAAATTAAAAATAAAACTCAAAGTTAGAAATAAAAGCAACAGTAATAAATAACCCAAAACATCAGATGTTAATTTCTCTTCTATAAAAATGCATTAGAAAAGCTTGTGCAGATTTAGTCACTGGAATAACCCATTTTGTATTTATGATAAGCACTTTTGTCAACCGAATGGACTTCAACAGATCAACTTTTCGTTAATAATGATTGGTATAGTTATAGAAGAATTAATATCTGAAATTTTGGACTGTTTTTACTGTTGCTTTTAATTCTAAGTTTAAGAGTTTTTATTTTACATTTTTGTCAAATAAAGAAATGAAGACAGTCTGCTATTTTCACACAAGGGACGGCTCTCTTCTCATATTTCTCTGCTGTGGTTTATGCACTTGTTTGTCCTATGACCCACTTTTGGTGTACACAGGGCTCTTGGTTGTGAGGCAGATTTACCAGAGCTTTTGGTGATCTTTGTCATTTGATTTGGCTGCTGCATGCTCGGAGACCTTGCATTGGGGATTGTGGTGCTATGAAATGGTAGTGCACTGCTGTTAGTCCTTAACATTTACTTTACTGCTTGAATACCTGGAGAATCTGTTAGTGTTCCTGAGGGAGATTAACATTGGGAATCAAAGTTCAATGGCTGATAAGCTTATCATGTAAAATGATTACTGGCACTGAGCAGTGAATTTATTGCATGACGGCCATTATACTTCTCTGGAACTGAAGCAGGTTAGTTCATAGTATGTGCTGTACCTTTTGTGAACTTGGCTCTGGCCATATTGATTTCTGATGAAATCCCCATGAGGGGATGAAAGCGCTCAGTCTGTTTTTTTTAATTAAAGATTCTATAACTACATCACTTAGCATATCAATTGGGAATAGAGCTATGTTAAGCCTGGAATAACTGGCCAAGCTGAAGCTATGCTTCTTTCTGTCTGATGTTTATAGATGAGTCTAAATAGGTCCAACTGGACTAACTGAGCTGCAAGTAACAAAACAGTCCATCATTTGTGGTCTGCCTGAATAATCTGTGACTGTCTTACGTATTGTTCTGGAATGATTTGACTTTTTTAGTCCTTTAAAAACATATACAGCCTCACATATTCTTTGGATCTTGAATTTTGAACCTTTCACTATTTGGGATCCTATTTGTTTCCCATTCTAAGATGCAAATTTTCCTCAAAACATGGTTGGATAATTTAGACAGTTGGCATCTCATGTTTTAGGGAAATTATTGTAGATTACCCCTCATCATTTGAAGCATGGAGAAGTCAGCCTTTTTTACTTTATTGAGTTATAGCAACTTCATGCCCTCATGGTTAGACTGAGAGTTTTTCTTTGCTGACTTAACTGGCCACTTTTTAAATCTGGTGTTAACTACCTAATATCACCATTTCTAAAGCCATATGTCAACAATTAAGTCTCAGCAAGAGTTTGTAATTATTTGAAAACAACACATTGCACTGTTGTACATAACATTATGTCAGACCTATACATTTTTGTTTATTTATTTTACAGTTTGTAAATTGAGTAAGACCACCGAATGCAAGCATCCAGTGTTCAAGGGCAACCCAGTTTCACTTCCTGTTTAAATGACTTGCTCAGAGCTACATAACAGGAAAATGGTGGTTGAAGGAATCAAACCCTGTACCCCTTGACAACAGGACATAACATAGAAGTTTTATCTGTCTTGCATAATTTTTATCTGCAATACTATATTTTCCTCCCTTGAGTTAAAGTTTATTTATTTATTTGTTTGTTTGTTTGGCAGGATAGTACATTAATAGTAAATGACCATTTCGATATTCAGCTATAAGTTTATGTTTTAGAATTTTGCAGTATTGTATTATAACAATTGCTTCTTTTACCATTATGTAACAATGAGACTGGTATCCCCCAAATGTTATTTCCTTATTGTAGAGACCTCCTTATTGCTATCTGACCTTTACTGACCTCTTGTAGCCACCATCTATTATGTTATCTTAAATATTCTTATGGGGGGATTGGACAGGGACAGGTAAGGCCTGAACAGGGTGGGCAAATCCCACTTAGGATTACCATTCACTGCCCTAGAGTGAAACTGTGTGAGGATCATATTCCTCCTCCTTGTCTTCAAGCAATACCCACAAAGTAAAGTTTCCTGCTTCAACCATTTGACAATGTCCTGGCTTCCAGCATCAAATTCTGAGATTCTTAAAATATAATTATTTGTTAGCACACGAGATGAGACTTAAGATCTGTATAGATATGGGACAGACAGAGACTTAGTTGCTGTACAATGAAATTTACTCACAAGCGCCAAGACCTTCCCAGTCACATGAGTTACATAAATTATGCCTGACTTCTCAAAGGTATACTTTTATTAGAAGAAAGAATACATATTGTTTACAAATAAATCCTATATCCTCTGCAAACAGATCCTGACTCAAGTTTTGAAATGGTATGACTCTTACTCTTTCTTCCTCCCATAAAAATTAATTATTTAGCATTTTTGTGATAGTATTTACTATTTAAGTGCCTCTGCTTCATAATATCTGGTGCTTCCATGTCTGGAACTAGAAGTGTAAAAGGCACTTGAATCTCTGAGCTGTAGTCATAAGCACTGAAGCTCAATGGTGCAGGGCTGATTCTCAGTAAATCTACATACCAAACCCGTACCAGTTCAAAAATACCAGTACACAGTGAGACAAGACTACATATGCATTCTTTCCCCATTGTGTAGGCATAATACTCTATGCATGAAGTACATATGCAAGCCAGTTCCCCAAGGGTGAAGCTAAGCATACTCATTGTACTCAACTGAGTACATTTTTTCCTAAACACCTCTCAGAAACCTTATGATTCAAACAGCACAAAATGTTTAGAACTATCTAAACTAGCAAGTAAAGCTTTATAAACCATGATTATATGATAGGAATGCACCAAGAAATATACTCATTTTAAGGTTAGAAGGGGCAGCAATTAAAAATAGTGTCCCCTTTCCAAAATGTACAGTGGCAACATTTTGAAGGTTGAGTACCTTTTTAAAGGTTGGTGGTGGGGTTAGCAGCATAAACTCTGAGTAAAACAAATATAAATTTCTGGCTACACCCCTGAAATTCCCTACAACTGTATGCAATTCAAAGAGCCAGCACAGCACTGGCCACTCCAGGCAGAGTAATCTATAAGACAACTAACAGGTACCTTTCAATGGTGCCATGCTCCCAAGTGGAACAAGCTCCTCTCTGCTAGTATGTTGCACAGCATACTATGCTAAGCAACATACAAGTACAGTAAAACAAATTAGCAAGTAAATAAATTAAATACATAAAAATAAATAAATAATTAAATAAATCACAAACCCTGTTGCATGGCAAGAAAACCGCCTACTGGCAATGGAGCTTTCTATGGTGCAACAGACAGACATGCTTCCACACAATACCTTGCCTTATCCCTGACAGTTATTCTGGTGAGCTCCTACCAAAACAGACTCACACCATATCCCTTCGTTACATCAGTGTAATAATGATCCCTTCTCTGCCCTCATGTCCAATAAATGTGACATCTTTATGAATTACAGGTATGACTGTGGACCACAGCATGCTAGTGCAAGGCAGTTAGTTATGGTACAGTATATCAGGCCTATGTTAATTTGTCGAACAACCAAATTGTCAAAACCCGTATGGTTGACAATTTGGTTTGTCAAACCATTCTGAATGAAATCACAGTATAATAAGGATTGGGGAATTTGTCTTCTTCCCCACTGTACTACAGTCTCAGAGTTGGTATAAATAATTAGCAAGGTGGGAGTAGCCTCCATGTGGGGGTGCAGAGGGGTTCCTCCCTGCAAAAACATTGTTTATGTTGTTTATCGACAAACTGAATTGTCAACCATATAGTCTCGACCATATGGGTTTCAACAATTTGGTCATTTGATAAATGGCTATAGATCCCGGTGTATCTTACCAAGAAGCTACACATACCTATTTGTTAATGCAGATTATATTGTACGTAACTACTTTACTTCACTGTAATTTGTAGCAATATCACAGTATAAGGTGCTGCATGCCAGCCACAGCAGAAAAGTGCCTAATACACATCAGGGTACTAGAGGCTCTTGTGCATCATTCAGTAAATGGGTAAGCTGTTGTATGAGACTAAGGACTACAGTGCTGCTTGTCTATGAATCATGGTCATCACCAGCAGCATACTAATCATGGTGCACACCGTACTGATACACATCTGTGTGCACTTTACATAGGAAACCAGAATTTGTCCTCAACTTTCTTCTCATTAGTAGTTATGATGGAGAAAGTGCTGACTATAGTGTCAAGATTCTTTACTTGAGAAACTTACTGTCTGATGCATCACATTTCTTCATTATGTTTTTCAGAGTCTTGTATCACTTGCCCATTTGTTTGCAGATATTTTAGACTCATATCAACATGGAGCTCATATGTACATAAACATTTTCTGAAGTCTTGATATGCAAATTGCAGTCTGTGATCTGTTGTCACCTCCTCTTGAATTCCATGGCTTGTAAATGTTGACTTTCACACACAATGATTACTGTAGTGAATATTGCATCATTGAGTTCTTGGTATTTTGAATGATAGTAGAAATTTAGATTATTTTGCTGAAACAAGTATTGTACTCTCCTTGCACTTAAAACTTTCTAAATGAGACTCATGAATTTTAATTAATATCCATTTTTTAGCTGAGATGGGATCATTAGTTTCTCAAATTTAAAAAATAAACCTGGCATTCAATAATGTGAAATCATAATGTTGTTTGATCAATGGATGCAAATGTTCTGCCTTATGGCCATCCTAACATGATGACTCTATCATCAGTTGCATTTCTGTGCCTTGTCTCATCACATTGTTAAGTTCTTGCAGCTTTTGCAGCTTTTAGTGCATTACTAGAATCTGTGTTATATCCTAAAGGACTTCCACATCTTCCTCCAGTACATCTTCTCTGTATTCATTCAGATAAGTTTTAATAAGCAGGTCTTATCAAGCCTTTTCTGATAAGACTCAAGACCTGCAAAAACTATAAGCACTGTTAATGACTCCCTGCTTGGAGAGGAAAGTAAATCTATATTTTTTTGTTATTGAGTTGCTTAAACTGATAGAGCTGCTTTCTGTTTTGCTTGCTCCATTTTGTTTTAAATTTTAAAAATCTGCCTGGTCTGGTGTTTTTGCTCTATGTGGTAGACAGACACTTAAATCATCTAGGCTACACATTTCACATTTCTTTCATTGGTTAATTTGTTTCCTGAGAGATACTGAAATACAAATAGAATTTCTGTGTTTTTGTCTTTTCTAATAAGATTCAAGGCCTGCAAATATTACCAGCAACAACACTGTTGGTGACTCCTTGCTGGGTGAGGAAAAGTAAATCTATATTTTTTGTCTGTGAGTTGCTTAAACTGATAGAGCAGCTTTTTATTTTGCCTGTTCCATTTTGTTTTTGGTTTTAATAAATCTTCTTGGCCTGGTGTTTTAGACACTTAAATTACCTAGGCTACACATTTCATATGCCCCCCCCCCCTCACACACACACTGATTAATTTGTTTCTTGAGTAATACTTAAATACACAGACTATTTCTGTTTCTTTTTCTTTTCTGATAAGAATCAAGGTCTACAAAAACTGCAAGTACTGTTGGTAACTCCCTGCTAGTTATTTTCCCCACCCACTCTCACATTCCTTGATCCACTTTTTAAACTTGGTGATTTTAAGCTGCCTACCCTTACTGTAAAATGAGCTTTACAAGCTACTCCCTTTCTACACTGCTGTCTGTATTTTGAATTATTTATCCTTATGCTTATTTTGAAAAAAAAATTGCCTCTCATTGTATGTTCTACTGATTTATTTGTTCTCAGTGCATTATCTAGATAGCTGTTAGATAAAGTAGTGTATTTTTACACTCTAAAAGCACTTTTCTGTGTTTTTTTATATCAAGAGAACAGAGGATTTTCCATTTAGTGACACTGGTTGGTAACCTGGTCTGTATAAGTTGGGGAAACACACTAGAGATTCCTGCATGTAGTTGTTTTATTTGCTGGAGGGCTTTGCATGTAGTTGTTTTATTTGCTGGAGGGCTAATTAATCAGCTTACCTTGTTTTCAGTGTTTTTATAAATTTTGCACAGTTGAGTGGCTCTTGGTTCATTTCTACAAAGCGAAGTAATTTTACTGAATAATCACACTTTTATAAGCTGTTTAAAGTACACTGCTGTATCTTGAATTACTTAGTGCCTTTTTCTTAAGTTTAAGTTTGTTCACTGTTTTACTCTGCTTTTACATTAAGATGACTGGGATTATTCATACAGTGGCAGTAGGTGATTACTTGGTCTATCTGAGTTGGAAAGCACACACAAAGGCTCTAAGTGCAGTTGTTTTACTGGCCAGAGGGTTCAGTGGACAGTTGTTTGTATTTCCAGTACTGGTATAAATCCGACACATTTGCATGGAGCTGCTCACTGTACCAGTGCGATGTACAGACACAAACATCTGGAAACATTGCTTATTTTCATTATATTATGAAAGTTTGCTGGTTATTTACTTGGGGAGGGTTGCACTTCTTTAAAGTTTAAAGTTGCATTTTCAAGCTGTTGTAAGGGCTGCTGTTCTGCACTGAAATACATTGTATGTAACATTTCTTAATTAGTATTAGGCATCTGTTTGAGGTTTGCTAACACTTGGGCTCCAAACCAGTTTCTGTACTTTAAGAGGGTCAAAGTCTGCACTCTTGTGGCAGGAGAAGGCTGATTTCAACTATCTGAGTGGGAAATTGCTGGTAGAAAGCTCATCGTGAGCTTACCTGTTTGGCCTTTAGGGACTAGTTAGTGTAAAAATTGCTTTTTTCTGATCATATATAAGCTTCACATTTGTGAGAAGCTGCTCTTTTTGCAAAAATGATTACTGGTGCCTTATATGCATGCAATCACCAGAAGTTGAAATTTCCCTATGAAACACCTTAGAACTTTACCTCAGTCTTGTGGTACTCACAGGGCAACTAGTTTGCATGGTGAGCAGCATCTATGAATTTAGGTAGGACTATGTAGGTCTACCTTACCTTATTATAGCACTCAGAACTATTGCTACTCAGATAGCATCTGGTTTGGTGCAAGGCATTATCGCTAGTTAGGTTAGCTGCAGATTACACCTAGTAAGCACCCCTCCCTCATCCTGTTACAAACACCTTCCATTCCTATCCTTTAAAGTAATCATTAGGACCTGCAATCATGGATGGGCACTTTCCTGCTACCTTTGCAACCAGCTAGGTGGAAATGGGCATCCAGAGGCAATCTAACAATTGCCTTATGTACAGTGACATCAACTTACTTCTTGAACAGACAAATACAGTATGTTAGAGATGTCATTACATGTTGACACTGCAGATTAGACTCTCACATATAGAAACAAAAAGCAACAAACAGGTTGTCAGTGACTCACACACATCACTCACCTCACCCACAAAGGACCACACACACATAGACCCACATATACGCTGGTGCTTATATGTAACTTACCCAAACTTCAAAGGCCTCTCAGGCGCAGTCCTCAGAAACTCTGCATGCACACAAACAATTCCCATCACAACACATAAAGTCACATCTTATTGTGTCTCAACTACCAAGCCCATAAAGTGAAACACTCCACAACCCAATATTCTGTTCATAGGAGACTCTGTTGTGAGATACACTGATGTCCCTCTTACCAAGCTGGATAACAGGAAAGTTACACTTAGTTACCTGTCAGGGACCAAGATTTGTCAGATTACACAAGCATTCAGGTCACTTAAATACCAGTATGACTCAGTCATATTCCATGTGAGCATGAATGATCTGAAATGTACCTCCTTGGACTATATGAAGAGAGACATGATTGAGCTCTCAAAATATGTGATACAGGCAAGTATGAGGCTAACATTAAACAGCATTCTACTGTCTCGAACAATGATGCCACAATATCAGCAGAAAATGATAGACTTTAAGAATTGGCTTAGCTACTCATGTCATTCCAAAGGGGTCCAATACTTGTCAGCCTGGGAGGCATGGTTGACAGGCCATGCTGCTTTGCCAGGGATAGTCTTCACCTGACACCTCTAGGCTTTCAGATATTGGCCAAAACATTATCCAACCCTGTAGTGCCTTTTTTAGGCATTGTCAAATATACAAACTTTACAACATAACAAAAGCTACTCAAGACAAGCTAAACATGTCACTACTCAGTACTAGGAGTCTCAAAAAGAAACTGCACTCCCTGGAAGCTCTCCTCACCCTGGAGAATGCTGATGTCTGTGCAGCTACTGAAACATGGTTCAAAGCCATGGAAAGCACTCCAGTAAGTACATGGCTATAACAAATTTCCTATATTCTGACCATCCACTGAATATGAAAGAGCAAAAAGTGGAGGTGCATCTATCTACATAAGGGATAAACACATCTCTAGGCTGGTCAAACAATATGACATGCTTGAGCTACTCCATATTCAGCTAACCATGGAAAAAATCCATTACCATATTGTTGCTAGATACAAGTCCCCCACCATGAACAAGAAAATCCATATATCATACCTGAAGTTACTAGAATCACTTACCATCCAGCCCAATACCACACTCATGGGTGATTTTATCTACCCCTCCATTAATTGGGAGGCATACTTGACCACTAAAATGCAGGCCCAAAGATTTCTTGACTTTGTAAATTAAAATGTTCTGGAGCAGCTAGTCTGCACTTCTACTAGGGGAACAAATATCTTATATGTAGTACTCACAAATATGGGAGAGTGCTGCACCCCCCCCCCTTAGTGTGATGTCCTCACTGGTAAGATCAGATGACAAAGTTGTCTCCCTTAGAATAAAAGTAAAAACTAGTCCCCCCCCCACCTAACCCCAAAAACATTAAGAACTTATCTAATGTAAAGTACCTCTATTAAGGGATGGCATAGCTAGTTTCCAAGCTCCCCAAATCCAGAAAACATAGAAACCTATGCAGAGGCATACACAAAAGCCCTGTACAACCATATAAGCAACTGCATAAAAACAGCAGTACCAGACCGAAATAAACCCAGGTCAAAATGCAAAAACAAGCCATGCTGGTGGAACCCTGGTATTAATAGGTTGTAAAACAAAAGAAAGAAAATCCTGTCCAGAAATAAGAGGGGATGTGCACAACAGAGCAAAAGGTTCCTCATTAGTCAAAATAAGTGAATTGGAACTAGTGAAGTCCCTGAAAGCAGAATTTGTGATAAAAATAGCCTCCAAAGCTAAAGATAACCATAAGGCATTTTTGGTTATGTCTGCAATCTTAAAGGCAACACCCAACAATGTGCAGAATTAGTTATAGATGGCATCACCTATACTCAGCTGGGTGGTATAGCAAATCTGCTTGCCAAAAAATTCACCTGAAATTTCACCTCCCCATCACCCCCAGTTCTCCCTCAAGAAGTGTTCTCCACCATTCCACCTCCAATTATCACCAAAGAACAGATTGCCACTGAGCTCTCTAAAGCTAAAAAACGGCTTCAATGGGGCCTGAAGATATATCAGGTTACCTCATAAACAGCTTAAATCAAGACTTATCAGGCACATTAGGATCTCTATTTAACCACAGCCTTTGGACTGGCTTTGTCTGATAGTGGAGGGCAGCAACAGTCATCCTTCTGCATAAAGGGGGACCATCTACTGACCCAGGAAATTATACCTATAAGTCTGACTAGTCTTATATGTAAGGACATGAAAAGAATAATCATGAATCTGATAAATAATGACATAGGAAACCTGCAGACACTGGACCCAACCCAATTTGGCTTTGTCAACGGCAGGTCATGCCTACTGAATCTGAGGAATTTCTTTGAGAAAGTCACTAAGACCATGGATGAGGGTTAAACAGTACACACCACCTACTTTGACCTGGCCAAGGCATTTTACACAATTCCCCATTCAGGTATTATAAATAAACTCACAAAACTATGCATAAATCCCTATGTCACCAGATGGATAGCCAATTGGCTCACAGACAGGACACGTGATTAAAGTGGATGAATCCAGATATAGTAAGAGGCCAATTACTAGTGGTGTGTCACAGTGCTCAGTGCTGGGACCATTCTTTTCGAAATATTCTTCTCTGAAGTCAAGGCTAATGAGGAAGGCCACTGCATGACAAAGTTTGCCAACAACTGCAAGCTGGGGGCATACACTGAATCCTCCCAGTGATGTAGATATCCTTCAGGAGGGTGTAGATCAGACAAATGATTGATGCCAGAATCATGGCTTAAATTTAATGCAAAAAAAATATTATCATACCCTTTGGGAAGTCAAATACCCCTGCAACTTACAACATCAATAGCACACCCCTAAGAGTAGACTCAGAGGTGAGAGACCTAGGTGCACATATAGATAGTAGCCTGAACTTTGACTGTTATGTGTCTACAGTGCTGAGGAAGTCCTCCTATGTGGCACAACTTATAAGTAAAGATAATGCATCCAGATCAAAGGAAATTATAGTCCTGCAGTACTCAGCCATCATTAGACCAATAACTGAGCACAATGTGACATTTGGCACATACCAGACCGGGCACTTACAGTAGCCTCAGAGGTTCCTCACAAAGAAAGTATAGGGTGTAGACAACATGCTCTATGTGGATAGACTGAAAGCTCTATCTCCCTACTCTGTCTCCTACCAACTATTAAGGGGTGACCTATGCCTGACCTACAAGGCATTCACAAATCCAGTCCTGATAGAGTTGCTACACATCCAAAAGTCAAACAACACAAGGGTCACCCAATCTAGGGATCTAAACTTAGTCAGTGGCTCAAACAAACATGCTGGAGACACAAATATGTGTCTCAGAGATTGCCCCTTCTTTGGAACAAACTTCCTATTCACATTAAGTAGACCACTTCCCTGGCCCTCTTCAAATGAAGTTTGGAAAAATGGATGGAGAATCACAGATTCACACCTGTGGTAGTGCATGTGCCCTTATGGATAGGGGCAATTTGTAAGATAGCTAATGCATGGGCACAAATCCACGCCATCTTCTTGCCCCTAGGAGCCATATATTTAGTAAAATCGGATTACACTGCCAAGGGTTGTAAGGGCTGTTAAGCCATTAGCCTAGTAATTTCCTATGAACCTGTGTCACTTACATGCATAAATCTTCTTAGCTTGTAATGAAATTCAACATCATAATTCTGCAGTGACTGCAACATTCTTTGTAATGCAGCTGATGCTTTGTGCAACCATTTTTGGAAACGCTTTGCAAGGTTTTGTGATCCATCTCCACTTTAATATGCTTCAGATTTATGACAAGCAAGGGCTATAAATAGCATCTCCTTCTCAATGTATGCACATATGATTTGTGCATCTGTTAAATTTCTTAATGTATTGGTAATAGGGCTACCCTCTTTTATTCACACTTCTCCTAGGTCTTTCTAATTTGCATCTACTTGAAGCATTGTAGGCAATGTTGCTACAATATGTTTGAATGTAGGTGCAGTGGTTAGCAGTCTGGTTGTCAGTACATAGTTTCTAGCTTTTCCTTCTGATCAGCTACAAACAGCAATTTGATCGAGTAGCTTTCTCAGAGGTACAGATATATCAGACAAGTAGGGTATACATTTGGACAGTGTTGCATCTTCCCTAAGAATTGCATTAATGAGGGGTTGCCTACTGGAATTTGTGTATTTATAGCAGTATCATCTGCTTTTAGCCCCCACTCCCATTTCTTGATACACTGGAAAATATTAGGGTACAACCTAACACCCTAATAATGGGTGATTTCAACTATCCCACCATTAACTGGGAAAACTACTCATGTACCAACTCTTTTGCTCAATGTTTTCTGGAATTCATTCTTGGGTGGCAAAAGCCAGGGTAACTTTTTGGCTAGGCTTATATAGGCCCTAGGGCCAATAGCCTAGTACCTACCTATGAACCTATAAACCTATGAACAACAGTCAGAAAATCAAAGAGGAGACACCAGTCTCAAACTTTGCTCTGTTTTTTTTTTCAAACCTTGTGATCTCATTCTATCTGATAACATGATTAATCTGATGTAATGCTGTTACTTGGTATTGCCCCAGACTAGAACATCACTGGTAATATTTACATTTTCTAAGCCTCCATTCATATCAGCTACAGAACATTGAAAGATGCTGATGTGAAAGAAATGCCAAAATGCAGTCTCAATAAATCCATATCTGCCTAAGGATACATTGAAGGTGCACATCGCACAGATAGCTTCATGTAACTTTAGATGTTACAATCATCCCTAATTAGCATCCAGCACTGAGAAAAACATTGCATTTGGTACAGCAGTGACTGCCTGTCGACTGTAAGGAGTAATGTTTTCTTAGTATACATTTATTAGACTGAGACATTGTGTTGCACTCTACTGCAGTATTAAGCTTTAAGGACTACAGCTAATAGAAACTGAATATTCTAAGCTACCACGGAGTTCTTCTCAATCCAAACCTGCTAGTAGAATAATAACTACATGCTGCTAGTTTTATTGTTTTCTAACCGTGAATTCCCTTTTACGGGCAGATAGGCTGACATGATCTTGTTTTCTTGGAAATACACTTCTTGCAATAATGCATTGTGAAGGCACAGTTTATGGGATTACAGTACCTTAGTATATATTGTCAGATCACAGACACATTCACTTAGAATGGAATTGGGGAGAAATACAATCACTCAAGGAATTTTCATTAAAAATGTCAGAGACTATTTTGTAGTATATGTTACATATTTGTTTCTTGCATCTGTGTTATACTACCAGTGAAAAGCTTTTGAAAAAAAAAGATAAAGAAATAATTGAATATGTAGACTTTGTGAAAGTCTTATTTTCTAAGCTTTGGGTCCCGTCTTCCTTCCCTGTTTGAGACAGTGCCAAATTGCTTGACTTGCTAATCTCAGCTAATTAGTGAAGTTACTCTCAGTGGCGATTGCTTTTATTCACTTCAGTCTACTTCAGTCTACAAAAGGCTTCATGGAATTACAGGCACAGGAAAGGAAAACAATGCAGCTTTATATGACAGCACAATATCTGAGAGTGAATTTTGAGACTGAATAGCTTTATGACCTCAGTGGGTGTGGAGTAATATAAAGGAGCTACAAATACCTTGTTGTGTGTTTTCCTTGTCAAAAGACATTGAAGTGTAATAGGAACACAAATTTCCAAAGTATCACAATATTTAATTCAGTCTAAACATAGTGAGCACTGGGGAAGCTAAGACAGAAATGTCACAAAGGGAAAAAAATGTTAAATCTTTTTCAAATATGTAAAAGAATGGGGATCATTTTCCACTGAAGGAAAATGCATTCTGGGGAAAGGAAATGTTGTGTTTAGAGTGTGGTTGTACATTAAATACAATAGATGTCACATTTGTATGCAATTTTTGAAGTGGTTTTTTTATGGAAAAATGAAGAAAGGGGCAGTCCATGTTGCCAATAAAACATTAGAACAGGGTTATGTGAATAAGGGGTGATATAAATGTAAAACAGTCTCTCCTCTAGTTTCTATTTTGAAATATTCTGATTCTACTTCAGAACAATCCTATAATACAGACACAGAATCTGAATCTTATGATATATTTCAGCTGAATAAACATTCCAATATGAAAAAGAGTCAAAAAGGATGGCAAAATCTTATATATTTTGCCTTTTGTGTAAAGTGCTTTGTGTTTTATGTAGGTAAAATGAACATGCTTTTTAAAGACAGAATTTTACAGCATATGAATGATATTAAGAACAAGAAATGGAGTAATACTTAAGCACAAGTTTCTTTTTTTTTTTAAACAAGTTTATTATTTTTAACATACAAAATAAATATTATAACAATCTTATACAAGAAGTTAATATATAAACAGTTATAACATTTGATAAAACAACCAAAGTATTTACAAAGACATCCACTGCAAATCAAATCAATTAATTAAATAAACTGTAACATCTTACTAATGAAACTAAGACTGTTTTAACAAATTTTGTAAAGTATCCCATATATTGTAGTAAGATGTTTTCCTAATGGTTCTTGACTTTATTGTCATTAGTTCCATATGACAAACTTCAATCATAACATTTTTAAATTCATTAAATGAAGGAGGAGTATCTGAAATCCAATTTCTGGTTATTATTTTTCTAGCCACTGCTAGAATAGACCATAATAAGGGAAGCTTAACTTTTTTAACACATTTAGGAACAGGGGTGTTAAATAATATAAGTGATTTAGAGACTGTAAAATTATCTGTGAAAAGAGGTTGCAAAAAATCATTAATTAACATCCAATATTCCTTCAATTTTATACAGTCATAAAACATATGAGCCCAATCGGCATTTATTTCTACATTACATCTCTTACATGTGTTGTCTTTATTGTTTATTTTATTCATCATTAAGGGTGTATAGAAAGATCTATGTAAAAATTTCCAGGTAAAAAGTCTCCAATTAATAGAAGAAGTAGTTTTATAAGCAGATTCCAGTATATATTGTTTATCTTGTTGTTTTGGTGATTCACCATTAATGAAAATGAAATAATTCCAGTAAGTATCTGAACTGTAATGTGTTTCTTCCCTAATAATTTTATGTATGTGTGAGAGCTTACCTTTATCAGAAACCCTATGTTGTAAATTTAATATCAAGTAATCAATCAGAATTGGGACAGATTTTTTAACTGTTAAAGACATTAAATCAAGTTTATTAATAAGATGTTGTCTGAAAGTTTGAATCTCTAACCAACATGTTTCTCTCAAATCTAATTCTTGCTTTAAGAAGTCTAAATTTTTTGCTTTATTGTCAGACAGCAACTGATACCAATACTTTAAATCATTCTCTGTAACTTGAAGAATTCTTTCAGGGGTGGATGATAAAAGAATACCTTGTGTATACATTATAGGAAATAAGATAAAATTCCATTTCTTATATTTAGGATGCATAAATATAAAATTACGATATCTAATAATAATATTTAATGGGTAACTAGCTATATATTTTGGTGTAATAGATGAAGTACAAAACTCTTTTAGTAACCATAACATGGGATTATTTACAATAGTATTTTTGTGTACTAATGATATTTTCATGAAGTGCATGCTAATTAGTTCCCAATATTCCTTCCATTTTGCAACATATGACTGATCTATTAGCAATGTTATAACTTTTATAATAGAAGAGATAGCATATAAATTAAGGTCTGGAAATGATATGCCCCCTTGAGACCAACTATTAGTATGTTTTTTTAATGCAATCCTAGGTCTATTAGGTGCCCATAAGAAATTTAACATTTGTGAATTCAATTTCTTAATAATTGTTTTTGTAGGTGGGAGTATTATTGATTGTATTATGTATAATATCTTGGGGAATATTGTCATTTTAATAATTGTGAGTCTTTCTTCCATGGTAAAAAACATATTGTTCCAGCTATTGAAAAGATTTTGTATATTATGAAAACAATTACTATAATTATTATGTATAATGGATTTTATATCTTTAGTTAATATTATGCCTAAGTAAGTTATTTGACCTGAATTGGGTATATATTTGAGAAAATCATTATTGAGAACATTATTCCATGTATATATTGGTAATATTTTAGTTTTTTCTTTATTAAATACCAAACCAGAAACATTCTTGAAATCTGTCATCTTGTCAAATAATGAGCACATAGAAGAATTTGTTCCTGTTGATGTAATTAGAACATCATCTGCAAAAAGTTAGATTTTAGATATTGTATTTTCATCTATATCAAATCCTTCTATATCATTGCTGTTTCTAATCAAATTAGCCCAAGGCTCCATTATTAAAGTAAATAATAATGGTGAAAGTGGACACTCTTGTTTTGTACCTTTTAATATGGGTATTTTTTGTGAGACATATGTTCCTATTTTAATGTAAGCCAATGCTCCTTTATATAGATGTTCAATTAAATTCACAAATGCATCAGAGAAATTTGTACATTTCAATAAAATAAACAAATAGTCCCAACTTACTGAATCAAATGCTGAACCTATATCAAGACTAATAAGTGTCAAGTCTTTCTTTTTTCTGTTTGCATAATCAATTAGCGTTAAGGTTCTCCTTATATTTTCAAAAGTATTTCTATTTATAATAAAGCCTGTCTGATCTATATCTATTATACATGGAATAATTGTCTTTAATCTGTCAGCAAATATATTCATGAACATTTTATAGTCAACATTAAGTAATGAAATAGGTCTATATGAAATGCATCTGGCTGGGTCTTTATTGGGTTTCAAAATTGGTGAAATAAATGTGTATTGCCAGGATGGGGGAGTTGATAACTCATTTTGAGCTGAAATGAAAACCTTATGTATTAATGAGTAAGTACTTTTAGGAAGAATTTTATAAATCTCTGGAATAATACCATCATTACCTGGTGCTTTGTTTGATTTAAGTTTATTTATTTGTGTGATAACCTCTGTATATGAAATATTTTTATCTATTAATTTAGTCTGTTGTTTATTAAGTTTTTTGTTCATGTTTGTAACTATAAAGTTCTTTAGTTTGTCTTTAGAATCCATATTAATGTTATTATGGTTAATGTTATGAAAGTGATTTCTAAATTCATCTAATATTTCTGGTAAACTAGAAACGTTCTTCTTTTTCCTTGGAGAGAAAATTTCTTTGATGTGATTTTGTTTATTCAGCCCTTTCGTTTTATTTTTAAGTCTATGTAAGTATTTGGGACTTATTGAGTAAGACAAGAATTTATATTTCTCTAATGTTATTTTGACTTTGTGACTTAAAATTTCTTTGTATTTCTCATTTAATTTATTTATTTCCTCAATGACTTTCTTGTCCATAATATTTTCCTTATTATTATGTTTATATGAGTCTAACTTGTTTTGAATGTCTATTAATTCTTTGTCCCAGGATTTCCTTTTATTATTATACCATTTGATACTTTGTCCATATAAATATGATTTTAGAGCATCCCAAATGTAAATAATGGAGACGTCAGGTGTAGTGTTTAAGTCTAAGAAATGTTGCACCTCTATAAGTATATAATCTTTATAATCCTTCAGTTGAGTTAAGTATGCTGGTATTCTTTTAATCTGAACATTATAAGTACTATTTACCATAAATTCAAAGACAATTGAATTATGATCTGATATAGGACATGAAATTATCTTAGAATTAATTAAGTCTGTTACCAGTTGGTTAGAAATAAAGACTCTATCTATTCTTGAATAAGTTTTATGTCTATTAGAAAAAAAGTGTATGGTAATGATTTAGAATCTGCCTGATTATTAATATCATTCAAATGATATAAGTTAATGAAATCCTTTAAATGTTTTGCATTAGATGTGATTTTCCTTTTCCTATAGTAGTAGTGTCTTTTCATGCAGAATACAGTTAAAATCTCCTGCTAAAATAATATCTCCTATAGAGAATGATATAATCTTATTGAGATGGTGTTTCACTGTATTAGTGCCAATTCCTGGAATCCAGTATACATTAATTAATGTATATATTTTCCCATTAATCTGTATTGTGACCATACAGAACATTCCTTTATCATCTTTATAAGACATAATAGTTTTAGGTATAGGCATATTTTTGTTCCATAAGATAGCCACTCCTCTTTTTTTCTGTGTGTGTTCTGAGCTAGCCAAGACTGTATATTTATTAGTGGCTAATTTATCTATATCTTTTTTTAGGAGATGTGTTTCTTGAAGGAATATTAAATTGGCTCTATGTAGATTAATATATCTCATTAAACTTGCCCTTTTACATGGGTTATTCAGTCCATTAATGTTTAAAGAAATTCCTTTTAAAGTTACCATTTAACTGTTATAAACATATAAAACTCATAATCAGAGTAACATTTACTAAAATAAGTAGTATTATGTCTCCTCCTTTAGGTATTCTATTAATTACAACTGTATTTAATAAAAATCTTATGGAATTTTGTGTAATTCTAACTCTTGTTTGTAGTGACAATGAGTTTATAAAATGTAATGTGGATGTCAAAACTATATACACATGATAATAATCAAGTGAAAATATTGTTTGGATAAAACAATGCTTCCAGCCTGGAGTTAAAAACTCCAACTTCGAGTAGCAAATACCACTCAAGTTATCCCCCTATCCTAAGCAGCAGTACTCCAGCTGCCACCAAATTACTTCAATACTAACTATTATTAACTAAAGTTAACCTCATTTAATTTGGTTATCTATTATAGCAAAGCTTAAATAATTTATATAACAGCTTCATATAATCATATAAAACATTTATAATCAACTAATATTGCTATGTACATCTATTCTATATAATAAATTCATAATCATAATAGCATTCTAACAATCTTGAAAGTGAGAGCTGAGAAGAGAGAGAGAGAGAAAAAAAAAAAAAAAAAAAGGAGGAATACCCATATGGTAGTTTAATAAAAATTTGTAATAATAAGTTCATATTATATGTTTATGCTCAGTTGAATTCAATAACATTTGTTATCTCAAGCTATCATGACTCAGACATTACTTACATTAGGGTATACCCATTTTCTGTCAAAGCAGTACTGTTAGTAGTTTTAAAACTTTAAATTACATGCACTAAAAGCTTCCTTCTTATACTCATTCTTATCATATAAATAAAATGAATATTCACAATATATAAGTTAAAAGAACATACTGCACAGCAATATTGATCCCTGGTTTATACATAAATCATTGTGATGAAAGCCATCTGTATCCTATATATCTGCACTGCAGCTTTAAAATGTATCACATGACATTTTCTTCTGAAATATAATCATAATAATGCACATACTTGTATTTTAGTCAAGGCAGATGCATTATAACATTACATATCTTTAAATCATATGCATCTATATGTTTTAAGGTGCAGCAGTCATATAAGCCTTCAAAAACATATGTGCATGAGTTTTACCTTCTATGCCTTCTAAATTATCTAATTTGTTTACTATGGCATATTAAGTCATTTAAAATCATTATAACTTTTATATTTTATAAGTTACATCTTAAATAAGTAAATTATTATAAAGAAAAACTCACATTTTGTTGTCATAAAGTTCGTTTTTCATCACAATACAGCATTTACAGCAGTTTTACTTCCTGAAACAGTTTACTTCTTGAATTTGCGATGAGTCTGTGTGAAATCAGGGGTCAAAGTTCAAAATGGCTGCTTTCAGCTTCTCTGCGTGTTTTCTTGATGTTGAAGCTTTAAAAATGACTCGAGGACACTATTCACGAGGATACCCACACCCAAATTGTCTCTCATAACATTCTGGCGGGAATTTTAATAAAAGTAAGTGACAGACATTCATTTTGTAGTACAAATGGATCTATGCAGTGTAAAACCTTCTCGAAGCATTTCACAAGTCATTGCAGTCTCTATGGCAGTGAAACCAAGCCTTCAATTGTTTAACATAAACATAACTTATTTTTATATGTCCCATTTCATTTTCTCATTCAGAGTTTGTTACATACACATATCATTATTATTAGAACTTTATTACCCTATAAGTAAGAGAGAGAGAGAGAGAGAGAGAGAAAAAAAAAAGGTACCTACAAAGATATTTACTTGCTGTTTGTTTTAATAAAGTAAAACCTGAAACATATTACTTTCAGACACTTTTAGTTCTAATCAACTGCAGTTATATCATGACATATTATTTGATATCATATATTTAAGCAATTTAGTCATGGTGTAATAAATAGCAGTAACATTTAAACAGCATAAATAATTTTAAAGAGATAATAGATTATTTTCCCCTTATTTCCTTCTTTTCATCCTTCCCATCTCCTGCTCTCCCCCCTCTCTAGATGTTTAGTTTAAAGAGAATGCCATTATTTAAAACAAGAAAAGAAAGGAAATGTATTAAATTACTAACCTTAGGTCTCTTTGTCACAAAAGAGAAACAAGTTGATTCATATCAGGTTATTTGTTCCTCAGGAAGTTTGATTATTTATAAAACAAAATTCAATTCTTGCATATTGAAATAACTTTGAACAAACCATTAAAATATTTGTGGTTTTCTTGAAAATGTAGTAACAGTAATTAAAGAGTTCAAAGAAATATAAAACATGTCATTTGTTTTTTAGTCTTTTTTGTTTCTCTGATGTCTTCCAAGAAGTTCCTGTTGCCATTCTCTTTAACGAAGGACTTGCCCATTCCATATCCTCTATTTTATCTAGTATTTTATTTTTTTTAATGTGCAGCAAAGCCGAGTCCAAGTCTTCAAAAATTCTAGGGCCATCCAGTAAAAAGATTTTTAGCTTGGAAGGAAATAAAAGATGAGTTTTGAACTGTGCTTTCTTAAGCTCTCTTATTAATGGTAAAAAGACCTTTCTTTTGATATTACCAGAGAAGAATAGTCATTGTCAAAGCGCACTGTTGCTTCATTAATTTTTATAGGTGCTTTAGCCCATGCAGATTTTAATACCATCTCCTTGTCATAAGATGATAAAAATCTTACAATAACTGATCTAGGATACTTTTTATTTGTATTAGAATTAGATAAAGACCTATGGGCTCTTTCAATACCAAAAGAAAATGCCTCTGACAGATATAAAGTTTTGGGAAGCCAAGTATTTAAAAAAGATGTAATGTCATTACCTTCTATATTTTCTGGCAGTCCAAAAATCCTTATATTATTGCGTCTGGATCTGTTTTCCAAGTCATCTAGTTTGGATTGAAGGTGTGTGTTTTGTTTCAATAAGAATTCAATGTTTATTTATTCTTCCTTAATTCTGTTGTCCATATCATTAAGTGTCTCTTCTATACCACTAATCAGAGCTTTTTGATGTTGTAGATCTTGGTGTAGCACATCCATTTGTTTTGTGGTTTTCTCTATAAAGTTATCAATTTTAACATCAAGTCTGTCCATTTTAGTTGTTAGTTGCTGAATAGTTGATAGTAAAGACTGAAGCTCTTTCTTAATGCTGGAATCCTGACTGTTAGCCTTGCTGGAACTCATTCTGAACAGAAGTGATGAGAGAGAAATTTCCAAAAAGATTTCTGACAGGAAAATTAGTTAAATTTTCTTTCTTTTTTAGATATTATTCAAGATACTGATATTCCAAACGTTATTAGAAAGAAAATTATTCCATTAGTTGAACTTTGAAGTAATAATTTCCTGTTAATGTAGTTATGTTGGTGGAGCTGAAGAAATCTGTTGCTGTCCTGTGTTCATCCTTGGCCACGCCCCCAAGCACAAGTTTCTGATAAAGGTCAGGAACATATGTTTAAATGCATGGCTTTAGAACTACTCAGTCCAAGTATAAGAGATGGTGATTTTAAGAACTTAACTTAATTGAACAGAAGTGGATTGTTTATTTAAATGCAGATAAACACCCTGGTATTAATGAGCGTGTTTCTCTAAAACCAGTGTTGAAGGTACATTAGTTTGTCATTACAAGGTAGTTATATTCTATGGCAGCTGATTGGTTGCTTTGGTATTTAAATTCTGACATGTAAAACACTGTTGAATAGGTTTGAAGAAGCAGTCTGAGGACTGTGAAAGCACTTACCTTTGTTTTTTGGTTTCATATTAAAGTTTTTTGTTTTATTTTAGCCATGGTAATCATCTTTTATTCTTTATTCTTTAGTACTTTGTTGTTAGAATGATCTTTGAAGAAGGAGATGGAAGCAGAGCCAACACAAAGAGGTGCAGGGTACTTATCTAGAACACCAGTGTGCTTACACCTGATTAAAATGAAGACATTTTTTTCAGAAATTGATTGGAGGGTTACAATCTTCCAGCATGAGGGAAAATTAAAGATAAAGGACCAAGATAAGCTAACAAGTTTAGACTTCCCAGAGAGGGACACAGATAATAAGTCAGAAGTTTGTAAGAGAGGTATGACAATTTTATTTTATTTCTCTGTAAGTGGAACAGCTAGTTTAAATTCTGTGCACGAGTGCAGAATAGCTTTGGATCCATGTTGGTGTGTGTGCATATGATTCACTCATGGTCCTCTTAAAGGAGAAAAAAACACCACCACTATGTTAAGAAGTATTTTTTTTTTTTATGTTGAAGGCTTCAGGCCAGAGTGGGCCCCCATAGCCACAGGGGCTGTAGGCAACTGCCTGCCCTTGTTGCCTAGTACTGGATCCAACTCTTATAATTAATTTAATATGTAATGTGACCCACCCAAAATCAGCTTGCAACCCACCAGTGGGTCGCGACCCACGCTTTGGGAACCTCTGAGATAAGTGATTGGTAGTGACAGACTTTGTGAGGAAAATAGAAAATTAAGGGTCAGTGTGGAAGGGTGCTGAAATGGTATTTGTTATTTGGTCTACAAAAAAGCTCTCAATAACGTGGATTGGGATTTTTTTTGTTTTTTTGTTTTTTTTATGGGAAACCTTATGTAGTACAAGGTTTTGAAAGAGAGTTTGAGGATAGTGAAGGCCATCTATATGAGGCCATAACTGAAGGTAACCTATAACTGGGGAACTAGTTTGACTGCATATTGATGGTGGAAAAAAAATTGAAAAGACACTGAAGGTCGTGGTGGAGGCATTCCATAGATTTGGTTAGGTTTCCAACCTTGAATGTAATGGGAAGAAAATGGTAAGGATGGGGATGGGGAGAAGGTGGAAGGGGATCAAGCGAGCTGATATCCTTTACCCCAAGTATCATATGCTGCTGGTGTGAATTTTATTGCTGGACACTATGTAGAGGAATAATAGAGAAGCTGAAAATTTGGTTTTAAGAGTTTCTATCTAGGGAAGACAAGAAGAAAGGGGCAGTAATGGGTCAGGAAAATGTTAATTTGATGACAACCCAGGATGGGACCCAGGACAGTACATTGATGGTGAAATAATTAAAAGTCTAAGCTTATGCCAGCACTGGTAGTGTATAGGGAGAATACCCTAACTATGACCCCAAGTGGCCTGAGTTTGATTTGTTACTCTGGTGCTTGACAGCCCTGGCAGGGAAGGATTGGGGTGCCAATCCTGGGGATAGGTGAGGGAAGAGCAGGACATGCACAGCCACGATCCCTCTGAGGAATAATGACATTGCAGTGGGAATCCTGGGGGCAGGCATTCAGCTCACCAAGCCACTGCATTGTCGTAGACGTCATTAGTGAGTGCACAGGAGCATGGACTTTCAGTGGGAAGACATTGTGATTCCCCACAGTGACATAAGTAACCTGTTCTCACATGCAGAGGTTGAGTTGGAGACTTAAAATGCTCTCATTGCCAGAATGTTAGTCAGAAGATAAACTCCATTTGTCTGTCTGCCTGGAGGATCATGCTCTAGACAATTTTCAGTGTAGTGGATCTGCTAACTCTCCACCACCACTAGGAAGGCCCAATTGGGGAAGGCATGATGGTCAGCAAACATAGGGAAAAAGTACCTACAAAATCACGCTGATGAAATAATGTTATTGAATATAAATAGCTGCCATATATGCAAGTAAGGGAAACGTCTGTACATCGCAGTGCACCTTTCAAAGGCCAGAAAGGGATTATGAGGTCTATCACACTGCATAAAAAGCTGCAACACACAAAGATTGGGCAGAAAGTTCAGTAAACTCTTTAAAAGAAGGTTTACTGTGCAAAGAGTGGGGTTGTGTAAGAGGATGGAATGGAAGGCATAAGTGTGGCCCAGCTACAGTATATTGACCATGTAGATGGCAGCACTAGAATATTAAACCCACATGGCACAGGGGTGCAGATATTGGAACTCTGGTCTCCTGCAAAAAATACAGTGAGCAAGTGTGATGAGTAGTCTGGCATAGTGCTGTAGGTGCAATGATTTGCAGTTCTCTGATCCAGTTCTAGGTTTTGCATTTAGCTCTTCTCTTGACTCCCATATCTAATTCAAATGGGCATTCATTAATTGCACTACTTCAGTGTGCTGCATTTGACTGATTTTCTTAGATCCTCCCAGTTGTGGTACATTGTCATTAGAAACACTGCTTCACATCTGGAAGATAGGGGGATAAGGGGGATTCAGGATCACAAAGGAAAGGTTTAGACCTAAAAGAGAGCAAGGTGAGTGGCAGATGACACACTTCCGCTACTACACCTAGCACTTAATATTTCACAATGTGTATATGGATATGCGGGATGTAACAAAGGAAAGAAACTGGTTATTAGAAGTAAAAAAAGTTAAATGGAGAGGTAGCAAAGAAGAAGGGAAGTGAAAGTTGTAGAAAAGATTCCGTATGTCAGTCAAAGTGGTCTGCTATGAGAGGTGAATGCATAACCAGATGATAAACTGAAAAAGTCAAACTTGTCAAGCAACACACCCACCAAAATGGAGGGTGTCATCAGAAATAAGACATTTTTTGTAGGGTGGAGCAAGCTCCCTTCTAGCGTCACACACCCTTACTTATATATATAAACCCCCTGTTCGCACAATGATGGGGAATAAAGAAGTACCCACCAAGGGCAAAAAAAATAGCTTATACAAGCCAGGTCTAGTAACAAAGATGGATAAAGCCCTGACTACAGCCCAAGCAACCCCAGTTCGATTAGCAGAATGGGTAGCTATTGGAGCTGGCATCGGGCTGATGGGTGTGAACAACCTGGAGGGAGGAACATGTTGGAGCAGGCCATAACCTATCATGATCCCTCAAAGAAGGGAGTTGACAGAAGCAAATGCAGTCTGGGGAATGGGTGTTTAGCTCTTCAAAACATCAATTTCTTGTAGCATTCAGATGTGGGTGCACAAAAGAGTATACTCACATGAAAAAAGACACAGTGGTCACTACAGTGACATGAGTCATACATCTTCCATCTCAGGTGGAAGGATAAGAGTAGAATTACAAACTTGTCATTGCCAGGATGCTGATGCATAAGCAGTTGCCATGCCTGGCTGGATGACGTTCCCTCTAGTTGGCTGTCTCCTCCATACTGGGTTGCCCAGTACGGAGAAATCAATGAGCTAAGACTGATAGTCAATAAACATGCGGGCAAGCAGAGATGAAAATGGCACATACAACTATAATCTCACCGTTAAGATGATTATTATAAATACATTTAAGGACACATATATTCAAGGAGTTTGGATCAGGAAGATTTCATTCAATTAATTACCATTCATCAAATGGTTGACAACTCCAGCGCAGACGGTGGATGTACGATGGGAAGACCTGAAGTGTGGCAGATGATAAGGAATGATGAATGTCGGGGACAAGGGGAGTAAACCCTGCATGATCACTGCGTTAAAGTTATCATCGCTTAGGGCTCACAAAATCTTTCCCATGATCAGTTGCACAGCCTGATTAGCTCCTACTAACTTGAGAGCATCACCTGCATCACTCCCCTTCCACCCACAATTCTCCAGCCACCCCAAGAATTATCAAATTTATTTACAAGTTTTTACATCACCCAATCATCTTAAAGATATGCCATACACAAGCTCTGCAATATATTTTCCTCACTAAGTATCTCCCAAAAGAACTTAACCCCTTCTCTAGGAATCATCATTCTGACCTAATACCACTCTTAGCATCCCCCTCTACATCAGCACTTCAGAAAAACAAATGGGTTTCCAATTGCACCCTCCTTCTCTTGTGTATGCTTTAGGTTTTGAATTGTACCCATTCCATCAGGAATAAGCCTCCCTACTATTGCTCACCTGCTTGTCTTCCACTCAAGCTCTGATATCCACTAACCACTGCATCCTATCCCACCACCTATACCCCTTACACTTTTTATTTCTCATCTTACTGCACTCTTAAATACTTACCCCACTAAGCTTGCTGTCCACAAATCCACTCGGCTCAACGTAACTATTTGACGATTCATTACCTTCCCCGTAAGTTAGTCTCACTCTCTTGCCACCATGCACTTCCTATCCTTCTACCATTACGTCTTCACTATTTTGCACCAGTCTTACACCAGCCATCATACTCAGTTCTTCTCCCCCATCATACTACCCCACATCACCACTGCTTCTCTAGTTAACATTCCCCTTCAAAGCAATCACTACCTACACCTTAGCTATTCCAGCTTTATCACCTTTTTCAATTCTTCGCCCACACCTGGCCTTCATATGCCCATTTAACTCTCTACTATCATCATACACAAGACAATCAGTCATACATTTTGCCTATTAGACACCAACTCAAATTACCAAAATACTCATACAAACTGTTCCCCACTTTTCTGCTTCTTCTTCTCCAAAACAATACTGAGAGCAAACCCTAGTCCAGTGTCTCTTAGTAATGCTTAAAACATTCCAAACAAAACAGACCAAATCAATGTTCTATTTACACTTCACAGCAAAGATCTCCTAGCCATTATCAAAATTTGGCTCAAACCTGATAACCCTTTTTATATCACCTTTTTCCTGGCTACAGCTATTTTCCAGATTGCAGAGATAGCAATAAAAAAGGAATATAACTTCTGTTGCAAATTTTACATGAAAGTTAATATTCTTAGCCAAGTGAATGCTGCCACTTGCTATGTCTGAAACTGGCTTCTAGCAAAATTCACTTGTCTATGTCTGTCTCCATCAAACAGTAATTACCTACCTACCCCCCCCCCCCCCAACAAATTCAAACAGTTAATCTATGCAATTGCTTCCTACACAAACTCATACAAAAAATACAATACTTTTAGGTGAATTTACCAAAAATCTATTTAGCCCCATTCAAATGGAAGTATCAGACTTTTCTAACTGACCCACAACTAACATAACTAGTTAATCAGCCCACCAGACCCAACCTTAGCACTTCACATCACTCAACTGACCTCGTCATAACTAACAATCCTTCCACAAACTCCAACATTTCAGTTCACTCCCCTTCACTCAGTGATCCTACATCTCCTTCTCTATCGTCTGACCATCACTAAAGCCTCCTCCCAAACTAATTTCTTTCCAATCTAAATCAACAACATTGCCAACCTTAACTCCAAACTGTTAACTTTTGTATTGAACCACAATTCTCAACCCCACAGGTCCCAACCACTCAGCTGAGCTCCTCACTAGCCTCCTAACACTTATACAAAACTCCTGTTTCCCACTAATCTCAATATTATATAAATCTAGACAAAAACAGTGGCTGACCTGCAAACAAAAAGCACTCATTAAACTAAAGGACTATTCCTGGCACTCATAGAAAGCAACTCCCTCTCCAAAAAACAGGGAACAGTTCACCAATCTATGCAAACAAGCTAAAAGTTGTTAAAATGCACAAAATTTATTCCATGCTACATCTTCAAAACTATCTCAAGTTCAGCCCCCCAAAAAATTCTGGAAAGAAGTTGGTAATCACACTGGACACAGCCTATCCCGGACAACAAAGCTGGTTATGGCCCACCAGCACCAATAATGATTTCCTCAAACACTATAGTGACATCTCCACTTCTTCTAGAACTCCTTCACCAGCCATTCCTCAGCCCCCCCTCTCCCAGAATACATCTCTCTCTCTTCCACATCAAACAAATGCAATCTAAAGACATCACTCCACTGCTAGAACATACTCAGCTAGATGGATCTCCAGGCACAGACAACATCCAGCCATGTTTCATTGATCACAGCCATGATCTTACTTTGAAACCTCGCCAAAACATCTATAATCTCTGCCTCTCAACCAACTCCATGCCCATTATTTGAAAACTTGCTATAATCAAACCTGTTCCCACAGAAAAAAACATCCTACATGCCCTCTCACTTTCTTCCTCCTCCATCTTACCTACCCTATGTAAGATCTTCCAAAAATTATCTAATTCCAACTCACTGAATTTATCAGCAAATATTATCCTCTGCTACAAAGAACATGGGTTTTGTTTAGTTAAGAAAATCTCCACCACCCCTTTGTCTCTCACTGACAACATTCGCATGACTATGGACAAAGGTATGCTGTCCAGATGCTTCTTCATAGACCTCACTAGGGCTTTTGACTCCATTAACCACACCACACTCTTAAACCACCTGACAGAAATTGTCATTAGTCTTGAAGCCATCCTGATTCCACAGCTATCTCTTAAATTGTCCTGACATTGGCAACTAGAATTGCAACACCTCCATCAATTCCACAAGGCTCCGTTCTCTCTCCTCTGCTGTTTTGAATCTACATTAACAAACTCCCACTAGACCATGCTCACCTTTCTTTTATTTTATATAAAGATGATTTGGTCCTTTACCACTCTGACCATTCAATTTTTTCATTAGAACAGGACCTTTAATCAGACTTCCACCGCCTTATCCGATGGATTGAGAAGAAAAAAAAAACTTACACTCAATCCATCAAAACCAAAAACTATGTTCTTCAGCACCAAACAGAAACTGAACAGATCCACAAATTCTCTCACAATTTATGACAACAGTAGCATTCCTTTAGAATAGGTTTCTGCATTTAAATATCTTGGGCCTGGGTTAGACCCCTATCTCAACTTCAACTTACTGGATAACACACATAAAAATAATAACTTCCTCCTTTAATGGGCATAAAAACACATATAATTTCTCTCCTACTCAGCCAGATCACAACTGGGAAAGAGATATTCCCTCATCTTGAATTCAGCCTATCACTTGTCACAGCAGACTCAACCTAAAACTCTTTTATCATGCAAACCATCTCAAACAAAAGTTGTAGATTCATCACTCATTTCCCAAGAAGGAATACCACTGCATTACTTTAGCAAAAACAAAATGGCTTCCAGTTAAGCAAAGATCAGACCTTCTCCTAGACTTTCAATTGTTCAAGCTACTGCATGAACAACCTATCCCCAACATAAAAACTAGAAAGACATGCCTGTACACACAACCTCAGAAACATTTGCCACTCTGGTCCTCTTATGTAAACCCCTCAATCTAAGCATCATACCAGAGACCATACCTTTTCAATTGTTGAACCCAAGCTATGGGAGTGCTCCCTCCTCATCTTAAAGAAACCTACCCATACCAAATTCTGAGCACTGCTAAAATCACGTATAAGTAACCAAACAAAACTTACCTGCATTCCATCAAGTAACAAACTCTAAACCATCCTTCTACTTTTCTGTCACTCTCTCTATTCTACTGTCGCTTTCTCACCCCTTTTTTGTCAGTCACTCAATACCTCCTTCAGTTAATTTACCCACATGGATATTTCTCAAATCCTTGTATAAAATATATGTTCAACGTATGTTATATTCACTTTATCTTTTGTCTACTTGTACGTTTTGTGTAATCATTGCATCACTAATTATTTATTTAACTTAGCTTAAAACTGAAATTGGTCAGAACAAGCAGTGCCCCATCTCAGTAAGCAAATTCAATTAAATAAATAAATCATGCATGTGGAAAGATTACAGGGGAAAATGTCTAGTAATTTGGTGATGACTTGAAACACAAGATGATCACAGGTATTAAGTGCAATGTATAAAGTGGTGTATAAGAATCCCATAAGGCTAAGACACTGCATACACCTAATGTAATTTATTTTAGTCCACGTAAAAGAAATTGTACACTATTTTGGTCAGCCTAAAGCATATGTTTTACCATGGGGAATTTGGGTATTTGTCTGCAGTATGCCAAAAAAGAAGATCTGATGCAAAAAGTAGATTTGAATGGGTTGGGTTCAAAGAAAAGGCCATTCTGTCTTCCTTAGGTAGTTGCTACCACATCAGTAAAGACAGAGGAGGCTTTCTCATAGCTCCTGATATTTGTATCTGTTCTTGTAGCTGTGAGGTGCCTGCCTACAAAGTGTTTCAGAAGTGTTACAGAATTCACATCAAGTAAAACACTACATGAGATCAAGCAGGTTGATGGAAGTCAACTCAGATGCAGCTTTTCATAAGGTTTGGACAGTTTGCAGTCATCAGTCATTCAGATCCATCACTTCATTTGTGCTCAGAATTGAGAGTGTCAGAATTTAAAACTGAGATAAAGTCAAGTTTGCCAATTGTCAGGTGGAAGAGTGACAAGAGCTATTATCCAACAATGGTATTATGGGGCAGACAAAAAATAGTTGCCTTTATCAGCCTTCAGACTTCTAAACAAATCATGACTATAAACAGGGGTCACAATACAGCCCCACAGAAGGCTAAGAATATAGAACCTTTGATACAGATTTAACTATGCATGAAGGAGTCTACCTGGTATGACGGAGCTGTGGCAGGAAAACGGTACAGTTCACTGGGGTTCATCTACATTCATTAGGTTGCAATTTTTTAGGAGCTGCTGCATCCTACAACCTTAACATAAAATTATTTTAAGTAAACTGCTTCTCTGAGGGAAACATCCTGAGACAGAGAAGCAGATGACAAAACCTGCTCATCATTAATGTCTGTGTTAAAAACATAACAGGGATTACATTTGCCTCGCAGTTTTAAAAGTCATCTTCAGAGGACGAAGAAGGACATGCTGTTTATTTTTTTAAATAGCATAATAATAGTTCTGGAAAATCTAGGAGGATTGCAAACGTGTCAGGAAATGCAATTAGCAATGGGTTTACCTTATGGGTCTGCTCCTGAATGACAGCCTCTGCCACTTTGAAATACTATTCAGCAAATTACCAGTTTTTAGTTGCTTGCCCATATATTGATATCAGTCTCTAGAACATTCCCCCAGACAGACACACAGATAGAAAAATACTGATCTGTGCAGTAGCATACATAGTGGCAATTGTAAAAAATAAGATCCATAATTAGACTATTTTTACAAGAAATATGAAAGATATTTTTCCAAAGGAATCTTATGTTTCTGAAGAAATCTTTTGTAACCTTAGACCCAGCCATTAAGATGGGCTTAATATTCTTTGTCAATAAAGCTTTTCTATTTGAACCATGCATCAGAATTAGTGTTGTGACCTTTTTTCATTTGCTGGTTAATTTTCTAGCTTTATTTTTATTATTTATGTATTTGCTTTCATGGATGAGATTAGTTCAATTAGACATTGCCTATTTTCAGAGGAGACCTGAGGTGCTCATGTTGACTAGGGGAAGTTAGGTCAGAGCACCAGAAAAGTTTTCCTTTTTGTAGGGAACTGTATAGAGATGGTGAAGGCTTAGTATGTTGAAGGCAGTGAAGGGAGGAGCATAATCAGTGAAGTGAAAGGAAATGCAAAGTATCAGTGTCAGTGGTGCTTTGGTGCAGAACACTGTGGGTTCTATCCCCACATTAAGTAGGTCAGTTGCTAGCATTGCAGTGCAGTATAAGGGGGTGCTTCACCCCTCAGTGTGTCATCCTTTGTATGAGATGTTAAATCAAGTCCCAACCGCTTGAATTGATGGTAGCTCACGTGGGTGTAAAAGATCAAACAGCACCTATCAAAAAAAATAGGACCCTTTATTTAACACATCATAAAAAACATTATTTATATATTTACAAAATGTACATATTTACAGGCTCATATATACATATTTCTAAACGATTTATCATTGTTAGTCTTCTATAATTGACCTCCACTCCTTCTTCCATAACAATAATCTAATTTCTCACAATATATCTGCTGAAATCCAGTTCTGATTAAATCAACTTTCATTCAGTCTTTCATTCCAAATAACTCATATTACATAAATTCTTAACTACCCTTCTCAGATATTCTTTCTTCTTGTTTTTATAATATCCATACATAATCCTGTTTATATATATATATATATATATATATATATATATATATATATATATATATATATATATAATCTCCATAATATTTTCAAAAACATTTTTCTTCACACAACTTTTTCCAGAGTTTCACCCCTCTTATACATTTCAAAAAAATAAACAAATAAATAATTAAACATGCTGTGTTGTCTATTCCTTCCCACAAAATAAACACACTCTTTCAACTTTCTTTTTATATGGTATATTCCCTTTTACTGGTAAAGTACAGTTTTGTACCTACCATAAATGTAGACGTTCGAGTGTTCACCCTGCTGCAGTCATCACACTTGGGTTATCCTGTCGTCAGGCAGTCCCGCAGTTGGCCGGATTTCCAAAGTCTTGGTCCGACGTCGGTTGCTGTCGCCTCATCCCTGACGTCAGTGTGCCAGGGATACATATATTGCAACTGACACCATTTTCTTCAGTTTTTCTTGCCCCAGATGTCAGGTGCCCCCAAAAAGGTGATCCAAATTAGTACCAAAAGGTGTGAACACTGTACAAACACAAAATCCCTTCAGCTATAAGCAAATACATCAGAAAGGCATAGCAAAGATTTAGCCAGTAGATCAGAGGGGTTGGAGGGAGGGTAACCTGGACTGCAGCAGGGTGAACACTCGAACATCTACATTTATGGTAGGTACAAAACTGTACTATGTTCATCGTGTTACCCTGCTGCAGTCATCACACTTGGGTTGAGTCCCAAAGCTAAGGTAGGGTGGAGGCATCATAGAGGTTTAGTGGAGGCAATGAGGCCCTGCAGAACTGCAGTGGCGAAGCCTGCCCTGGACTTAGAATAAAGAGGTAAGTGATAGTGTTTGGTGAAGGTGTGTACAGAACTCCAAGTTGCAGCTTCTAAAATTTCCTTGGTAGGAACCCCCCTGAGAAAGGCTGTAGAGGTAGCTGTTGCCCTTGTAGAGTGGGATCTAATGGTAGGAGGAACTGGTTTCCCATGATGGGTATAGCAGAATCGTATGAAGTGGCCTATCCATTTAGAAATGGTTTGCTTGGATATGGCCCTCCCTTGAGAAGCTGTAGCATAGGAAACAAAGAGCTGGTCAGTTTTTCTGAAAGCCTTAGTTTTATCCAAGTAGTAACAAAGCTGCCTGTGAATGTCCAAGGAACGCAGGAGTCTCTCACCTTTATTCTGTGGATTGGGGAAGAAAGTGGGGAGGTGGATGGTTTGATTTAAAGCTACACTGGAAACCACCTTAGGCATAAAGGAAGGATTAGTTCGTAGAGAAACTCTGTCTTGATGAAAAATGAGGAAAGGTTCCACTGCCATAAGTGCCTGTAATTCTGAGACTCTCCTAGCAGAAGTTATTGCCAGGAGCAGGGCACTCTTCCAAGATAGGAACTGAAGGTCTGCAGAAAAAGCTGGTTCAAAGGGAGGTAGCGTTAGTTTTTCCAGAACAAAGTTGAGGTCCCATGTTGGTGTAGGGGCTCTTCTAGGTGGTCTAATGTTTTTTGCCCCTTTGAGGAACTGCCTTAGAAGAGGATTTGAAAATAAAGGTGGATTCGTGTCGTAGTGAGCTGAAATAGCTGAAGCATGGATTTTAATTGTGGAGAAGGAAAGTCCTTTATGCAACATCTCAGCTAAATACTGTTGAATGTGAGGCATATGAGGCTGAGTTGTGTCTTGTCCTTTAGCTTGGTTCCAAGCACAAAACCTTTTCCATTTGTCCGAGTAAGCCTTCCTGGTGCTTGGCCTCCTGGCCTCTAGAATAACATCCAGTACTGCTTGTGAAAGAGGGGCTGGTGGGATGCTTAATTGATTTGCCATGCAGCCAGGTTTAAGGTTTTGATCTGGCTGTGTAGAATCTGCTTGCCTTGCTGCGTGAGCAAATGAGGTATTTGAGGCAATATCCATGGTGGGCTGTGAGCCATATTCTTCAATAGCGGGTACGAGTGCTGGCATGGCCAGTCTGGGGCTATGAGAATCAGTCGAGGTTTCTCCTTTTTGACCTTCAAAAGAACCTTTGTGAGAAGAGGTAATGGAGGAAAGGCATATGCTGTCAGGTTTTTCCAACTGAAGGAGAGAGCGTCCACTTTCCAAGCTTGATGATGGCATGTCCTTGTACAAAATTTTGTCAGCTGGTAGTTTTGAGGACTGACAAACAGGTCTATATTTGGTAGACCCCATCTTTGAGTTATCATTGTAAATATTTGTGGGTCTAGCTTCCACTCGTGGGGATCTTTGATGTTTCTGCTTAGGTCGTCTGCCAATGTGTTTTTCTGTCCTGGCAGGAATTGAGCTTGTAACTGTTCTTGGTAGGCCAGAGCTGTGTTCCATAATATTATTGCTAGCCTGCAAAGAGGGTAGGAATGTGTGCCCCCTTGTTTGTTTATGTACCACATTACTGTGGTGTTGTCCGTCTTTATTGCAAGATGTCCTGGCTGTAGTAGATCCTTGAAGGCTGTCAGAGCTTTCTGTACAGCTAGCATCTCTTTTTGATTTATGTGCAGATTTCTTTGATCTGCAGTCCATAGGCCTTGAATGCATTGCCCTGCCATGTCTGCCCCCCAGGCATAGTCTGAAGCATCTGTTGTGATAGTTTGCCTGGGTGGGGGCAAGGTGAAAGGCTGACCCTTGTTGAGGTGACATGCCTGTGCCCACCATAGAAATTCCTGTTGAAGGCAGGGAATGAGAGATATCACTGTGTCCAAGCTGTGGCTGTGTTGAGACCATACGCTTTTTAGGTACCACTGTAATTTCCTCATATGCAGTTTTGCAAATGGTATTATCAGAATGCAAGATGCCATGAAGCCCAAAGCCTGCAGAATTTTTCTTGCAGTTAATTGGGTCTTTGTTGCCATTGTCTTGAAATATTGAGTCAGTTGTAATTGCTTGTCTGGTGTAAGATAAGCCTTCTGGGCCGTAGTGTCCAAGCTGGCACCCAGGAATGTCATTTTTTGCGAGGGTACTAGTTTTGACTTCTTTTCATTTACTGTGTACCCCAGACAATTTAGTAGATGCTTCACAAAAGCCAGATGTTGTAAGAGAATGTCTTTTCTTTCTGCTTGGATGAGGCATTCATCCAGATATGGATACATTTGAGTTCCTCTTTGTCTGCAATATGCAATTACTGGTGCCAGGGATTTTGTGAATACTCTGGGTGCAGTAGATAAGCCAAAGGGCAGTGCAGAGAATTGATAATGGGTTGAACCTGCAATGAAACGAAGGTATCTTCTGCAACTTTGTCTGATAGGGACATGCAGGTATGCCACCTTGAGGTCCAACGTTACCAGCCATGCTTCCTTGCCCAAAATGGGAAGTAGCTGCTGTAGTGTTAGCATCTTGAATTTGGGAACTTGTAAGTAAGTGTTTAGAATTGAAAGGTCCAGAATTGGTCTCCAAGCATTTTCTTTTCTGGGTACTAGGAAGAGTCTTGAGTAAAATCCTTGGCCTTGCTCTTGAGTTGGTACCCTTTGAATGGCTCTCATGGCCATGAGAGCTGTAATTTGTTTTGAGCCTCTGCCCTTTGATTTTGTGGCAGGTTTGGCATTCCTCTTTTTATTGGCAAGGTGTGAAAGTGGAATCTGTATCCTCATAAAATTATGTCTAGGACCCATTTGTCCTTTGTGACCATGTGCCAGTTGTCTGCAAATAGTGCTAGTTTTCCCCCCAAGGGGGCTGACAAAAGAGCTTTGTTTGGCCATTTGAGGTGCAAGTCATTGAGTTTGCCTTCTGATGGGTTGAGACCTGCCTTCTCCTCCCTTCTGGGTTGGAGTGCCCCATTGGCGAAACTTATATTGAATTTGTGGTTGTCCTCTGCCCCTTGGGCGCCTGTATTTACCCCTCTGAGGCCTGTTAGTGGCTGGAAAGGACCAATTTTTTGTTGGCCAGTTTCTGCTGAAGCGAGGGGGTTGTACTTGTAGGAAATCTTTGACTGTCTGCATTGATTTCGCCTTATCTTCCATTTTCTTTAAAACTTCTTCTGCTTTAACACCAAAAAGAACATCCTGCTGTAAGGGAGCATCTAGTAGTTTTGCTTTAGCATGATCAGGCAGACTTTGTTCCTTTAACCAGGCATGCCTACGTATAACTGATCCAGTGACAGCTGCTCTGCAGGAGGCCTCTAAAGAATCAAACCCACATTGTATGGTATGCTTGCCCACCTGCTCGGTGGCATGCAACAAATCCTGTACTTCTTTCATTTCAGATTGTTGAGGTAGGGTGGTTATCTTTTGTTTTAACTGAGAGATCAGAAATTGCTGATACTTAAGCATATGAAATTGACAGTTTAGTGCTCTCATAGCTAAAGTGGCTGAGGTGTAAACCTTTTCCCCCATCTGTCTAGTGCTCTTGAATCCCTTTCAGAAGGTACTGGATTTTTAGCCATGGAAGCCTTAGCCCCCTTGGGACCCTGGGAGATAGTCTCTGGGTCAGCTACTGGGCTTTTGTAAAGGAATTTGTGGGAATCAGGTACTCTGTAGTATCTGTCAGTCTTGGCCAGGGCAGGAGGTAGAGAGTCAGGGTTGAAACTGGATTCTAAGTAGACATCATCCACAATGTCCAAAACAGGAGGGATGGCTAGAGGTCTGTGTTGGGGGAGTAAAATAAACTCTCTGAGCCTTTTCTTGGAATCAGAGTAATCCTGACCTTCCCAGTGAAAATGTTCCCTCATAGTGTGTAAAGTTTCCCCAAAAGAGTAATCTTCTGGAGGGAAAGCTGAGGGAATAGAGTCCTCAGCATCAGAATCTTCATAAGGAGAGAAGGAATAGTCTTGGTCCTCAGAGGAATCCGAAGAAATAGACAGTTGTTCAGAGGAAGCAGAATCTTCCTCTTGTCTAGACCTTTTGTCAGGAGGAGGCTGTGAACCCCTGATAAAAGAAATCAAATCTTCAGCCATTTTGAGCATCTGTTTCTTAGGTATAGGACCTTGAACAGGAGACTGAAGTGAAGCCTTTTTCGATTTAGAAGGAGACTTCGACTTGGAAAAAGTTTTGACTGTAAGGGTCGTCGGTCTGAAAACGCCTTCAGAAACCGATGGAGTTTCAGAAGTACCGTCGTCCTTGGAAGGCAAATCGTCGGAAGGGCCTGAAGTAAAAGGCTGCATCGGCCTAGTACATTCTGTCAAAATATCTGAAGCGGTTTCGGGTTCCAGAACTGCGGTAGTCAGAGGCTGCATTGGAGCCTCACTGATAACCGGAGAACCGGAGACCGGATCAACCGAGGCCTCGGAATCGGGCTTAGGCCTGGGCTGTCGGTCCTTGTCTCTGCACTTTTTGTGCACGCTGGTAGTTGGTAGCTCCGACGGCATGTTATAGTTAAATTTTCTACCAAAAAAGTGTTGTGCGAAATCAAAACGTCTTTTAATAGTACGTTTATTAAATCTAGCACAAAAACGACAAGAAGTGACGTCGTGGTCAGGGCCTAGGCAAGGTATGCAATAAGGAATCAAAAAAAGCAAGCCCAAAAACTCACAAACAAGAAGCCAACTAGGCTGGAATACAGCAATAAAGGCAGACGCAGTTCCTCCGTTGAAGTCTTTAATAAGAAAAGCACGATAAAAGCACAACTGTAAGCACCACAAGCACACAGTCCAATAGAAATTAATAACGATCCTCACTGAAAGTAACACACTCCGATGTTAAGCGCTTTCATCTGCCGAATGCAGACTTCATCAGAACAATTTTCAGTGCTACTCTCTATTCAATTTAAACAATATTTGGCGCCAAACTTGCACAAGTACTTAAAGGCACATCACTATATGTGTAAAACAGCGTATTGGATAAGCTGTACTGTTTGATATAATAATACATAATTTCTGAGTAATTCAATGGATATTCAAAACATCTGTTCACCCTAATATGAAACATAGTACATATTTTATACATAATATATAAATATTTGAATATTTAAAAACTACTAATATATATGTAAAACCAATAAATATTTTATAAATAACTTATAATAAATTCATTGTAAGCATATATGGCCAATAATGTCAATTGTCAAAGAAAGGCATGAACTAATTCCTTATGTGAATATAAACAAGTATGTACCTATAAATATTTTACTAATCCCTTTGAAAGCCTTTATTTTTTTAAATTTTATCCAAGTAGTAACGAAGCTGCCTGTGAATGTCCAAGGAATGCAGGAGTCTCTCACCTTTATTCTGTGGATTGGGGAAGAAAGTGGGGAGGTGGATGATTTGATTTAAAGCTACACTGGAAACCACCTTAGGCATGAAGGAAGGATTAGTTCGTAGAGAAAATCTGTCTTGATGAAAAATGAGGAAAGGTTCCACTGCCATAAGTGCCTGTAATTCTGAGACTCTCCTAGCAGAAGTTATTGCCAGGAGCAGGGAACTCTTCCAAGATAGGAACTGAAGGTCTGCAGAAAAAGCTGGTTCAAAGGGAGGTAGCGTTAGTTTTTCCAGAACAAAGTTGAGGTCCCATGTTGGTGTAGGGGCTCTTCTAGGTGGTCTAATGTTTTTTGCCCCTTTGAGGAACTGCCTTAGAAGAGGATTTGAAAATAAAGGTGGATTTGTGTCGTAGTGAGCTGAAATAGCTGAAGCATGGATTTTAATTGTGGAGAAGGAAAGTCCTTTATGCAACATCTCAGCTAAATACTGTTGAATGTGAGGCATATGAGGCTGAGTTGTGTCTTGTCCTTTAGCTTGGTTCCAAGCACAAAACCTCTTCCATTTGTCCGAGTAAGCCTTCCTGGTGCTTGGCCTCCTGGCCTCTAGAATAACATCCAGTACTGCTTGTGAAAGAGGGGCTGGTGGGATGCTTAATTGATTTGCCATGCAGCCAGGTTTAAGGTTTTGATCTGGCTGTGTAGAATCTGCTTGTCTTGCTGCGTGAGCAAATGAGGTATTTGAGGCAATATCCATGGTGGGCTGTGAGCCATATTCTTCAATAGCGGGTACGAGTGCTGGCGTGGCCAGTCTGGGGCTATGAGAATCAGTCGAGGTTTCTCCTTTTTGACCTTCAAAAGAACCTTTGTGAGAAGAGGTAATGGAGGAAAGGCATATGCTGTCAGGTTTTTCCAACTGAAGGAGAGAGCGCCCACTTTCCAAGCTTGATGATGGCATGTCCTTGTACAAAATTTTGTCAGCTGGTAGTTTTGAGGACTGGCAAACAGGTCTATATTTGGTAGACCCCATCTTTGAGTTATCATTGTAAATATTTGTGGGTCTAGATTCCACTCGTGGGGATCTTTGATGTTTCTGCTTAGGTCGTCTGCCAATGTGTTTTTCTGTCCTGGCAGGAATTGAGCTTGTAACTGGACTTGGTAGGCCAGAGCTGTGTTCCATGAGATTATTGTAAGCCTGCAAAGAGGGTAGGAATGTGTGCCCCCTTGTTTGTTTATGTACCACATTACTGTGGTGTTGTCCGTCTTTATTGCAAGATGTCCTGGCTGTAGTAGATCCTTGAAGGCTGTCAGAGCTTTCTGTACAGCTAGCATCTCTTTTAGGTTTATGTGCAGTTTTCTTTGTTCTGCAGTCCATAGGCCTTGAATGCATTGCCCTGCCATGTCTGCCCCCCAGGCATAGTCTGAAGCATCTGTTGTGATAGTTTGCCTGGGTGGGGGCAAGGTGAAAGGCTGACCCTTGTTGAGGTGACATGCCTGTGCCCACCATAGAAATTCCTGTTGAAGGCAGGGAATGAGAGATATCACTGTGTCCAAGCTGTGGCTGTGTTGAGACCATACGCTTTTTAGATACCACTGTAATTTCCTCATATGCAGTTTTGCAAATGGTATTATCAGAATGCAAGATGCCATGAAGCCCAAAGCCTGCAGAATTTTTCTTGCAGTTAATTGGGTCTTTGTTGCCATTGTCTTGAAATATTGAGTCAGTTGTAATTGCTTGTCTGGTGTAAGATAAGCCTTCTGGGCCGTAGTGTCCAAGCTGGCACCCAGGAATGTCATTTTTTGTGAGGGTACTCGTTTTGACTTCTTTTCATTTACTGTGTACCCCAGACAATTTAGTAGATGCTTCACAAAAGCCAGATGTTGTAAGAGAATGTCTTTTCTTTCTGCTTGGATGAGGCAGTCGTCCAGATATGGATAAATTTGAGTTCCTCTTTGTCTGCAATATGCAATTACTGGTGCCAGGCATTTTGTGAATACTCTGGGCGCAGTAGATAAGCCAAAGGGCAGTGCAGAGAATTGATAATGGGTTTAACCTGCAATGAAATGAAGGTATCTTCTGCAACTTTGTCTGATAGGGACATGCAGGTATGCCTCCTTGAGGTCCAACGTTACCGGCCATGCTTCCTTGCCCAACATGGGAAGTAGCTGCTGTAGTGTTAGCATCTTGAATTTGGGAACTTGTAAGTAAGTGTTTAGAATTGAAAGGTCCAGAATTGGTCTCCAAGCATTTTCTTTTCTGGGTACTAGGAAGAGTCTTGAGTAAAATCCTTGGCCTTACTCTTGAGTTGGTACCCTTTGAATGGCTCTCATGGCCATGAGAGCTGTAATTTGTTTTTGAGCCTCTGCCCTTTGATTTTGTGGCAGGTTTGGCATTCCTCTTTTTATTGGCAAGGTGTGAAAGTGGAATCTGTATCCTCGTAAAATTATGTCTAGGACCCATTTGTCCTTTGTGACCATGTGCCAGTTGTCTGCAAATAGTGCTAGTTTTCCCCCCAAGGGGGCTGACAAAAGAGCTTTGTTTGGCCAGTTGAGGTGCAAGTCATTGAGTTTGCCTTCTGGTGGGTTGAGACCTGCCTTCTCCTCCCTTCTGGGTTGGAGTGCCCCATTGGCGAAACTTATACTAAATTTGTGGTTGTCCTCTGCCCCTTGGGCACCTGTATTTACCCCTCTGAGGCCTGTCAGTGGCTGGAAAGGACCAATTTTTTGTTGGCCAGTTTCTGCTGAAGCGAGGGGGTTGTACTTGTAGGAAATCTTTGACTGTCTGCATTGATTTCGCCTTATCTTCCATTTTCTTTAAAACTTCTTCTGCTTTAACACCAAAAAGAACATCCTGTTGTAAGGGAGCATCTAGTAGTTTTGCTTTAACATGATCAGGCAGACTTTGTTCCTTTAACCAGGCATGCCTATGTATAACTGATCCAGTGACAGCTGCTCTGCAGGAGGCCTCTAAAGAATCAAACCCACATTGTAAGGTATGCTTGCCCACCTGCTCGGTGGCGTGCAACAAATCCTGTACTTCTTTCATTTCAGATTGTTGAGGTAGGGTGGTTATCTTTTGTTTTAACTGAGAGATCAGAAATTGCTGATACTTAAGCATATGAAATTGACAGTTTAGTGCTCTCATAGCTAAAGTGGCTGAGGTGTAAACCTTTTTCCCCCATCTGTCTAGTGCTCTTGAATCCCTTTCAGAAGGTACTGGATTTTTAGCCATGGAAGCCTTAGCCCCCTTGGGACCCTGGGAGATAGTCTCTGGGTCAGCTACTGGGCTTTTGTAAAGGAATTTGTGGGAATCAGGTACTCTGTAGTATCTGTCAGTCTTGGCCAGGGCAGGAGGTAGAGAGTCAGGGTTGAAACTGGATTCTAAGTAGACATCATCCACAATGTCCAAAACAGGAGGGATGGCTAGAGGTCTGTGTTGGGGGAGTAAAAGAAACTCTCTGAGCCTTTTCTTGGAATCAGAGTAATCCTGACCTTCCCAGTGAAAATGTTCCCTCATAGTGTGTAAAATTTCCCCAAAAGAGTAATCTTCTGGAGGGGAAGCTGAGGGAATAGAGTCCTCAGCATCAGAATCTTCATAAGGAGAGAAGGAATAGTCTTGGTCCTCAGAGGAATCCGAAGAAATAGACAGTTGTTCAGAGGAAGCAGAATCTTCCTCTTGTCTAGACCTTTTGTCAGGAGGAGGCTGTGAACCCCTGATAAGAGAAATCAAATCTTCAGCCATTTTGAGCATCTGTTTCTTAGGCATAGGACCTTGAACAGGAGACTGAAGTGAAGCCTTTTTCGATTTAGAAGGAGACTTCGACTTGGAAAAAGTTTTGACTGTAAGAGTCGTCGGTCTGAAAACGCCTTCAGAAACCGATGGCGTTTCAGAAGTACCGACGTCCTTGGAAGGTAAATCGTCGGAAGGGCCTGAAGTAAAAGGCTGCGTCGGCCTAGTACATTCCGTCAAAATATCTGAAGCAGTTTCGGGTCCCAGAACTGCGGTAGTCAGAGGCTGCGTTGGAGCCTCACTGATAACCGGAGAACCGGAGACCAGATCAACCGAGGCCTCGGAATCGGGCTTAGGCCTGGGCTGTCGGTCCTTGTCCCTGCGCTTTTTGTGCACACCGGTAGTCGGTAGCTCCGACGGCATGTTATAGTTAAATTTTCTACCAAAAAAGTGTTGTGCAAAATCAAAACGTCTTTTAATAGTACGTTTATTAAATCTAGCAGAAAAACAACAAGAAGTGACGTCGTGGTCAGGGCCTAGGCAAGGTATGCAATAAGAATGAAAATCCTTATGAGGTACAAGAAATACAATTGTTAACTTTTTCTGACATCGGTCTGAGGCAAGAAAAGTTTCCCCAATGGGGTACTTAGCTTTATAGAAGATTTCGGTCTGAAATTCGAATTCGAAAATCTCAGGAGTCGGCCGGCCGGCACTTGCGAACTGCTTCTGCTTTGGGTACCGCGCGGCAAGAAAGACTGAAGAAAATGGCGTCGGTTGCAATATATGTACCCCTGGCACACTGACGTCAGGGATGAGGTGACAGCAACCGACGTCAGACCAAGACTTTGGAAATCCGTCCGACTGCGGGACTGCCTGACGACAGGATAACCCAAGTGTGATGACTGCAGCAGGGTAACACGATGAACATCTTATTTATTACCAGTCTCCATAGAAAATCTTGACAGTCCACTATCTTGGTACACCTTTTCCTTACTTTAATGCCTTTAACCACTTCTTCTTCTTGTAAAATTTCCTGTAGATTTACCTAATAATATTATTTCATCACATTATTGTAGCACATCCTTCTATCTTTGGCTGTATCATCAATTTTTAATTTCCATGTTTGTATTTTTCTTGATAGTTTTAATGTCTTAATTTACATATTGGCAGGGATTTAATAAAGCCTGCATGATAATTTTGATGTGTGCACATAGCAGTGTGAGCTATACATGGCCATGAAAAGTTTTAGATTCAGTAAACTCCACGTGCCAGTGCACACTCATGCAGAAACACAGAAACTTTTGTGGCATGTAAATTACAGCACAAGTAGATAAACTGTATGCTAACGAAGGAAATCAACAAAGTGGAATGATTCAACAAGCTGTACAGTAACCATGTAGACTTCATGTTTCTGTTGGCCATGTATGAGAACTTTTTCCGAATACAGCTACACAAAGGTGTCTACATGGAAACTAGAGCAAGTAATTGTCCACATATTTGTACAGAACAGACCCTAACATGTAACCTCACACAAATTATGACATTCCCAGACATGTTGGATGCTAGAAAATTATGTTAAAAAATGCAACAAATCCTTATTAAGTGCTATGATATAAATGCTGCTTTTCACCCCACACCCTAAATGAACAATGTAATCATAACTAATGTAGACAGCTAAAAGTGTAAACCCCATGAAATATAGACTCCCAAACCTGAATTCCTCTGTGCACATATATACACCCTCCCTTGACTGTACAACACTGGGCTCCCCTTCAGTTTTCCTGCCTACACATTTACCAACCATGTAGATTCAGGGCTGTCAACATGGTGAAGATGCAAATGAGGTCCAAACTCAGTAGAGTTGCCGAATCGCAAAAACTTGTAACCATGTTGGAATGTTCACTTTATGTAGGCACTTCCACAGTGTTCGTGTTGAATGCATGGCAACAGTGAATGATAACACCAGGGTGGTGTGTCAGGTTAAACTTACAGAGGTGTACATGTAGGTCTGCGAAGTGTAAAAGTGCACGTGAGCAGTACACAATTCACAAGTTCTGTGTCATCCTCTTTATTGTTTGTTAAAATGTATCTTATCTATCTGCATTATATTAAAATTTATTTTTTAATTTTCATCCATGTTTCTGCGATGCAGCGCTTAGCACAACCACAGGAAACAGAGGAATGAATGGCAGGTTTCTCGATGCATGTCACATAACTATTCCTGTGGCAGCATGTGTATGTGTAGGGTTAGGGTATAGAAGGTCCTTGGTTCGACTACAGGGTCTACAACCTTCCCTTTACTTTTTGAACTGCACGTTTGTGCAATATCATAGGCACAGACAAAAGTAATATGTTTCCTTATGTTCAGCTTATTTCAGCATCTATGCGCATAGCATCAATGTGAGCACCAGCATGTAGGTGCTCATAGTGCACCAATGGGCAATAACAGAGTTCATATATCCAGTAAAGTAGCAGATGTTTTTCATAGCTGCTACTTACAGCACACGCAGGTGATTCCAGTATAGTGGAACTATCCAACAAGCTCTAAAGCATCCATCTAGCCTACATTCTGTTTTTTCCTGCATAGTTCCATCCCATGGGAGTAGACACAAGGAAATTCTAGGCCTAAAATAAAATTGTCTCAACTTCTGCATTTGCAAGGTAAGTCCAGAACCTAGAATGTATTCTGTAATAATATTATGACATATCATTATATATCTTAACTTGGTGCAGTAATAAAGTAAATAGTGGTGGATTTGTACAGAAAGTACCTTAACATGTGACAGCAGATGCATATTTTACTCATATATATCCATTACTAAGGTTTTATTCCTTATTCCTCTCCTTTTTTATTGCCCTTTTTGTGTGATTTGCCACATATAAAGCAGATGGCCAAAACTAGTAACTGGATACATTCAGTTAATGCCCTTGGCCATCATGAAAAGCCAGCCTGGAGTACATATGGTACCGGGTTCTAGTACAGAGTGTGTAACCTTTGTTTTATGACTGTGACATTTTAGTTTACAGCAATGAAGTGCAACATAGACAACTGTTTCCTCAACAGTCTTATAGCAATATGTGTAAGTATTGGACTGGCATACACATGATCCTGGGTTTGAATACATTATTTACTATATAGTATTATTATAACTGACATTAGCAATGGTACTCATGTTTGCACATCACTTACTAATGCATAAACAGGCATAATTCACATTCCTGCACACTTTGTTAACCATCTCACAAATCTGCTGCTCACTGTGCTATGGAACTGTATATATGATGCTTTCTTATTACTGTTTATTGTACATTTCCTTTGTATGACATAAAACTACATGTGGAAACATTAGAAATGTATTGCATATTCTAAATATATGTCATATATTCACAGTACATTCATATGTTGTTCACCCATCCCAGAACCAGTACAACCCTGGGGGCTCAAAAGTTTAGACAAACGTATATCAACCACACTACAAAGTGTAATATATAATGTTGTGCGCTTTTTTATAGACAAGGCCAGTTGGTGGTGCTGACAACGTTGCTCTGCTAAACCCAAACATCCAACTACACTCAATAAGGGTACTTGTGTTCTTACACAACTAGGCTTCTACACACCTAGGACAGGCTCTACACTTAGGCTACTGGCCTTATATGAACCTATGAATCTATGTGCCTATGCAGGTCTCCCAAACTGTTGTCCATCACATGGCCTGATGATGTCATGTACCATTAGTTAACCTGCAGCAATGTAAAAGTTAGACTTGTGGCATGGCGATCGCATAAAGTACTGTGTTCTGTAGTTTGTGTACTTAGGTAGGGGTTCTGTTCTCACTGCAGTCAACTGTGTGTGTGTGTGTGTGTGTGTGTGTGTGTGTGTGTGTGTGTGTGTGTGTGTGTGTGTGTGTGTGTGTGTGTGTGTGTGTGTGTGTGTGTGTGTGTCCAGCCAGAAGTGCAAGTGTGTATCCAGCAGCTACTGCCCCAATCCCATAAATTGACAGCATTTTGATGCCTGCACCTACCTACACATCCATTTCAGGCAGGCCTCCCACCTGCTTCTCTCCAACATGCACTGCTGATTTCATACACTATAAGGTGACCTGCAGCCAAGTAAAAGCCAGACATTTACCATGGTCCTTGCGTAGAGTACTGTGTTCTATAGTCTGTGCACTTGCATAGGTAGGGGTTCTGTTCTTACTGCAGTCAATGGGGTGTGTGTGTGTGTGTGTCTGTGTGTGTGTGTGTGTGTGTGTGTGTGTGTGTGTGTGTGTGTGTGTGTGTGTGTGTGTGTGTGTGTGTGTGTGTGTGTGTGTGTGTGTGTGTGTGTTTCCAACCAGAAGAGCAAGTGTGCATCCTGCAGTTACTGCCCCAATCCCATAAAGTGACAGCATTTTAATACTTACACTTGCCTACACATGCATGTCAGGCAGGCTTCTCAACTTCTTCTCTCCAGCATGCACTGCTGATGTCATACACTATAAGGTGACCTGCAGCCATGTAAAAGGCAGACTTGTACCATAGTGCTTGCGTACAGTACTCTGTTCTATAGTCTGTGTACATAGATAAGTAGGGGGTTCTGTTTTCACTGCAGTCAACAGGGTATGTGTGTGTGTGTGTGTGTGTGTGTGTGTGTGTGTGTGTGTGTGTGTGTGTGTGTGTGTGTGTGTTTGTTTGTCCAGCCAGAATAGCAAGTGTGTATCCTGCAGTTACTGCCCCAATCCCATAAATTGACAGTATTTTGATACTTGCACCTGCCTACAAATCCATGTCAGGCAGGCCTCCCACCTTCTCTCCAACATGCACTACTGATTTCATCCACTACAAGTTGACCTGCAGCCATGTAAAAGTCAGACTAGTACTGTGGCATTTCTGTATAGTACTGTGTTCTGTAGTCTCTGTACTTAGGTTGGGGGTTATGTTCTCAATACAGTCAACTGTGTGTGTGTGTGTGTGTGTGTGTGTGTGTGTGTGTGTGTGTGTGTGTGTGTGTGTGTCTCTACTCAGAAAAGTGGATGTGCTATCCTGCAGTTATTTCTCTAATAGCATGTCTTGCTAGTCATTTCATACTTGCACATTCATTTCATTCAGCCTCCCAATCTCTTGTCTCCCACATGGCCTGCTGATGTCATCCAATATAAGTTGATCTATAGACATGTAAAAGTCAGATTTGTGTTGTGGATCTTGCATATAGTATTGTGTTATGTAGTCTGTGTACTTGGGAAGGATTTCTGTTCACATTCAGCTAGCTCTATACATGTGTATAGGTGAAAGAACACAAATTCTCCACAAACAGACAAACAGAGTATCACAAAAGCAAACTGTACTAAATGTGAAAATAAGTGATACTTTTATTAACTTTGAGTTATTTTTTAACTTATTTGTTACTTTTTATCTGATTCAAAGCTTTATCTTTGCGTCAGTCTGATTGGTTACATTGTATGCTATGTGATTTCAGATTGTTTCTTCTGTATATTCAATGTATTGTTATTTGCTACTTTGTATCTGATTCAAAGCTTCATCTTTGCCTCAGTTTGATTGGTTAGAGTGTATGCTATGAGATTTTGTATTAGTTCATTTGTATATTTAATGCATTTTTTTATCTATTTATTATGGTCTGAGGAAATGATCCTATGATCATGAAAGCACTTACCTTTTATTAAACGTGTTCTTATTTTCAGCTGTGCATCAGTGTATCACTTATTTTTACATTTATTGCATTTGTATAGGTGTTTATACAGGCCATTTGTGTATACCTGTGTATAGCAGTCACTGCTGACAGTGGTAGCAGAGGATTTGCATCTATTTATGTCATTGGTTAGGAGGCTATAGTTTGCTTAGGATAAATGTTTTATCTTTTCTGATCTTAAGGGGGTGTTGGGCATGACTGTGAATATGAATGAGACTGAATTGTGATCCAACCTGACCAGGGAGCCAACACACAGGGGTTAGTGCAGAAAACCACAATGTTGGTTAGTACTAAGTCTAGGACATTTGAGCCACTTGTAGAGGTGCAGATTATCTGTTCCACAGCATGCGTCTTAACAAAGTCTGGGAACCTTAGGGTGAGTGTGTTTGTGCACATTCATGACTTCAAATCGATGGAAGAATAGTTGAAATCACACATGACCAAGGTGTTTGGCTGTATAGTGAGTGACTCAAGTAGGTCCAAGTAGACAGAGTGGTACTCTTGGTTCATGGTGGAGGACCTGTAGCTAACAATGATATGGAAGGGTTTTACATACAGTTAGTTAGACTTGAATTAGTGTTATGAAGTTGTACTGTTTGATCAGTCTTGTGGTGTATTTGTCTTTAATGAAGATGTATACATCTCTGCCTTTGGTTCTTTCATGCCCATTTTGATGTCTGAACGTGTGGAAGGCATTGCATCCTTGCATAACCAGAGGGGGTCTCTGCAGCCTTGAACCATGTCTGTGTGACTGCACAGACATGGGCTTCTTCCAAGGTAAGGAGTTCTTCCAGAAGGTGCAGTTTCTACACTCCTTGCATTAAGCAACATAACCTTCAGTTGTCTTCAGTGGATTCTTTGACTATGTAAATTTAGTTGTTCTGACATTGCCTAAAAAGACTACTATGGGGAGGCAAGTACCTTTGCACTGAAAGCCAAAAGGCGACAGGTGAAGACCATCTCTGGCAAAGCAGCATGATCTGTCAACCATATCTTCCCAGGCTGATGGATACTGGATCCCATTGGATTGACAACCGAAGCTAAGCCAATTGTTGAATTCAATCATGTTTTGTTTATATTGAACCATCATCTTGGATGAAGGTGGAATGCTGCTTAGCAGAGCCAGATCAAGGTCAAATGGGAACCTAGGAAGGGTAACAGATCGGGCCCCCCAGAGCAGCCCCTTTTGTGGCAACCCCCTGCCCCCCCCACAGTAGCCCCCCTCCCAGCCACTCCCGTATTCTACTACTTGGCTATTTTTCCCCAGTTACCATAAACACTGTTTAAACCTGTCAGTGTGCATATGGCTTTGTTTTTTTTTTTGCTTCTACAGTGAGTACTGATATTGAAATAAAATAGCACAAACAATAATAGCCATTTGCTAAACAAACAATATAGTCTCACAATGAAAACAGACAGCATGAGCAGTAAACTTCTCTGCCCTTGAAACTCTCATTCATTGAAATGACATTAAAACCCACATTCAAAGAAAATGCATCTGGTCAGTGGAGGATTAAGTTTACCTTTGAGCCATTTTCAAACCATAGGCTCCTTGCACATATTTTTAGGGCCATGCATACATGTAAGTGCTCTTTAATTCACCTTCCTGATTATAATAAATTATATTCCTTGTGTAATACAGCACCACTTGTTAGAATGTGTTTTAAATTTGTAGTTTTGAACATTCTTCCAGTAAGCAATGAAACAAAATGTATGAACCAATAATGACAAAACTATCCATTTCAGAAACTTTCAACCATAAAAGGACACTCAGAAATCTGTCATTACAACCCACCAATATCAGTTAATAAGTGCAATGTCTGCAGAAGTAAAAATCAGCCGAATAATTCCATATTAAAGAGATCTGAAACTAATGAAGAAGTTGCTACTGGCTAACAACTGTACATTTCGGTGTTTCATCTACAGATTTAGTGCCTGCTGCCCTTGAATCAATTGCCTATGTAACATAAAAAAAAATTGGTAAGCTGGTAATTTTGCGGTAGGGAATGACTGACAAACCTTCAAGTTCATAGTTACTAGGCATCTCATACAAAGGAGGACACACTCAGGAGTGCAGAACCCCTATTCCCCCTTAAACTACACAAAATAATCAGCAATCAAATGGCACTGCAATACCAGCACTCCATCTACATAGTGTGGGGGTAGAATCCACAGTCTTCTACACCAAAGGCAATTATGCTACTAACATTGCTTTCAAATTCTATAGCACAAACATTGTTTGCTATTTGCAAAACAGCTAGTTGCACATTGAAAAACAGACTTAGCATGAGCAACAGTAAACTTCTCTTCCCTTGAAACTCACAATTCCATGAAAATGCACTGAAACACAAACTCACAATTCTGTCAGCAGGCTGGTAGTTCATGTAGAGTATTCAGGCTCTTGTCAACACTAAAGTTCATAATTTCTTCATCGGTTACTTGTCTTCTGTAATCAAATTACAGAGTCAAGCCTGATCAAGTTAATTGAATAACCTACCCCCCAACTAGGGAATTACATACGATACCTCCATACCCTTCAACCTCTTAGCACAAGAAATCTGGACAAAGCCTAAAATAATGGGGGACAAAGGCCCAAATATAGGGACAGATTTCAAATAGCGCTCTTATAGATTTAGAAAGTTGCTAGAATAATAGGATTTGCCTTAGCATGCATTTTTCTGAAGGATATGAAGTCTGAAACCCAAATGCATGACATTATTTAGTTACTTCAGTCCTCGGTGATTTACCAGAAAACCACAATTTTATGAGAAGTAAGCCAAAAATATAAGGAAAAAATCTGAACAGTTAAAAGGTGTGCATACCTCTCAACCTCTTAGTGCAAGAAATCTGAACAAAGCCTAAAATAATGCAGAGACAATGGCTCAAAATAGGGTTAGATTTTAAATATTGCTCTTTTTAACTTTGAAAGTTGCTAGAATAAAATGATTTGTGTTAGAATGCATTTTCTGAGGGATGTGAGGTCTGAAACTCATAGATATAATCATTTAGTCACTTCAGTCTTCTGTGAATTGCCAAAAAAGCACAAATTTTATGAGGAATTGGCCAAGCATGTGAGGCAGAAATCTGGTCAGCTGAGAGGTATGCAGACCTCTCAAACTCTTAGTGTAAGAAATCTGGACAAAGCCTAAAATAATGGGGATACAATGGCCCAAAAATGAGGATAGATTTTAAATATTGCTCTTTTAAACTTAGAAAGTTGTTAAAATAACAGGATTTGTGTTTGCATGAATTTTCTGAAGAAAAAGAAGTTGGAAACTCATATATAAGTCATTATTTAGTGACTTCAGTCCTCCATGAATTACCAGAAAACCACATATTTAATAGGAAACACACCAAAACTATGAGGCTAAATCTGGACAGTTAAGAGCTATGTGAAACGCACACACACACACACACACACACACACACACACACACACACACACACACACACACACACACACACACACCTTCTCTCTCAAACAGCAGCACAACACACTTTCTCTCTCATACAGAATGGAACCACTAGTTCAAATTATATACAGACTTTATCTCTCAGGCAAACAGAACGGCTAGTTTAATTTACAAACACACATACCCACACTTTCTCTCTCATACAGAAACAGAATGGCCACTTTAAATTACATACACTCAAATGCACATACATACATACACGCACGCACACACACACACACACACACACACACACACACACACACACACACACACACACACACACACACACACACACACACACTTCTCTATAGTTTAAATAACACTTTTCTACATACATACATACATACATACATACATACACATGCACTTACCTTCTCTCTTAGAGGAATGGCTAGTTTAAATTCTGTGCATAAGTGTGGAATGCATTATGCATTTACTTCCTACTTCCATGGTGGGAACGCACACATGGTTCTCCTTAAAGGAGAAGATGTGCCACCAAGGTGTTTAGAAGTTTTTTTTTAATTTATTATTAAAATGAATGCTTAAGCCTCCTACATAGTCATGGGGCCCTAGGTGACTGCCTGTGTCACCTACTGCTGCTAGGGACATACCTGCCTGGGACAGATAATCTGAGAGCTCAATCATGTCTCTCTTCATATAGTACAGTGAGATACATCTGCAGTCATTCACTACAACATGAATATAACAGAATCATAACAGTACTTGTTGTTAAGAGACTTGAGTATGTGCATGATGTGTGTGATCAGATGGACTTTGGCACCTGAGAGGCAGTGGACTGTGACCTTCTCCTTGTCCAGCATGGCAAGGGGGACATATGTGTGTCTCACTATGGAGTCACTTATGACCAAGACATTTGGTTTTGAGGTGTTTTGCTTTAGGATATTATTGAGTGAGACACTGTTGTGTATATTATTATGTATAGTAGATTGTTTTGGGTCTGCAGTGTGTGCAGTAGGTTTGCCCTTGGGAGATCTCTGATCTTTAGGTAAGTTTCTACCATGTACCTCCAGGTATGTGGGTTTATGTGTTGTGAACTTGTTATGTGCAAAAGGTGAAGTGCGTGTACTGACAGCATGTTTGATATCTGGTTTGTTGTTATGTGAGAGAGTTAATTCCAAATTCATAGTATAGCTACAGCTCTCACATGTTTTATTAGTTTGTTTTAGCAGTAACTGGTTGTCAGTATACATGAGGCAAATGCTACATTGCCTCAGGATGCCTATGTCAATCACACTATCTGGAGAAATGGTGGGAAACTGTCCGTTCATTATGGAAAGTATATACTGTAGTAACTAGTGAGGAGTGGGCTAGATGGACCAGGTTTTGATGTAAGACTAACAAAAAGTGTCTATGCTATAGAGGGCTGGGGGTACAAAAATGTATCAATATTGCACAATGCACAGCTGAGTTGCTCCAAGAGCAGCAGTGCAGGCTCTGAGCAGCTCCAGTAAACTGAGTGCAAACCCAGCCAAACATGCTGGAATACAAGTGAAGTTAAATGATTTTAAAAAAGTAAACAAAGTCAAGAGTGAGCCTTATTCCAGCAATCCACAACTCAGATGGGTCCTTGGCTGCATAATTCGGCCACAAGGGTGCAGGGTGAGCCTTCTTAATGTAAGAGGGGTGGTTTTAGTGCTCAGATGATACCAAACACTCTAGATTCAGCAAACCTGAATCAAGCCTATGCTATGAAATGCAGAAGTACTAGAAATTTAAAGTGCAGAAAATCGCAATCACAACAGCAGAAAAAACATTAAAATAAAGTAGCAATTCAGTAGAATACTCCAACAAAAGTGTAAAGAAAGAAACCTCCCTAGTGTGAAATAAATGGTCTGGAACCCAAGTGATTAAACCACAACTAAGACACTTTCAGAATAACAGACAGAAAAAGCCTTCAAACAGCAATTCCTAGCTTAGAAGGGTGTAGGCTATCCTCCCTGCCACAAGAGTCTACATCACAAACCTTCCTAATGTAAAATAACAGGTTTGGAGGTCAAATGCTTAAACCATAACAAAGACAGTTAGAACAGCAGGTACAATAAGTGTTCAAACAGCTATTCCCATTTCAGAAGGGCAGAGGCTACCTTCTCCTTTCACAAGAGTGTAGACTACAAACCTTCTTAATGTAAGACAACTGGCCTGAAGCCCAAGTGCTTAAACCAAAAGTAAGAGGCTTAGAATAACTGTCACAATTTAATACGATACCAGACAGATGACAACGATATGTTTTTTTTAATCTATCCACATACAGCATCATGGTTAATAGGCCCTATGTTATCTTGATGAGAAAGCCCTGTGGTCTGTCCAGCTGCTGCACGTGTCTGGTGAGATTCACGCAAAAGGGAGCGTTATACTGTATTACTGTTCTGATGAGTCTGACTGCAGTGCTGTCATACAATCCTGAGATCTGAATGTGATGGCATGTCTTATGGTGTGTACCATACGTATGTACTGGAAAACATTAAAAAGAAAAGTTATAAAGTAATGACACACATTGCATTTCCTGACTTCACAACCCTTACAAGAAAATACATTAGAAAGTACTGACATGATGGATATATCTACTGTATAATTTGGCAAGGCAAATATAAGTGATGGGTACAATTACAGGTTCAACAACACAAATGCAGATATACTACGCACTACTGTAGCTATGCACCCTGTGCATCAGACAAAAAGCTTTTGTATCCCTAAATCTGAAAGAGAGAAAACATAAATATAGCACAAATCCCTTGCACATGGTGCTGGGGGCGGGGTTGGGGGATAGGAGGTCTAGGCTAACACAAAAGGTTGATGAGTGTGTGTGAGGTAGAAAGGGAAGCAGGCAGGCTGTGTGTGTGTCTGTAGGGGTCCTCCATGTGAAAGTGGTGTGTCAGAGAGTCTGCATGAACACAGCCAAGCTCAGTACTTAGCTCTGCATTTTGGTATGTTGGACAGGTGCGAGCCGTGCATGGTAGACGTGGCAATTAATCGTTGTTGCCCCTGACCATGAAAACTGGCTTTGCCAGGAGTTGCACTAGCACCTCCATTCCCAAGGTTAGATGCCGTGCTGCTACCTGAGCCTGACCGATGTCTGCTAGACGTGCTTCCTTCATGGGAATACCAAGAACAACAACCCCATGGCCTGCCATGTCTGGGTGTGGACAGCGCACTCACCGATGAACTAGTGGAAGTACTGCAGCTACAGGAGCATGATCATGAACGATCACATTGGCTATCAGCAGGTGTGGCTGACCTATGCCCAAGAGGACGCCGTTCCCTTCCCAGCAAACATTCCATCACAGACACTTCTTGTTTCGTGACATAAACCCCTCGGTCCATCACAGACACCCCTCATTCTAATATGTCATTCATCCAATCCAGGGAATCGGCGACTTGGTGGAGACAGTCATGCATGTCAGACTGTGCCATATCCACAACCCTGAGCATTTGTCTGGAGCACCTTTCTGAATGTGCCTGTGCCTCCATGACAGCCCTAAACATATGTTGTGTGACATGGGAAGAGACACCTGCACCAGGTGGAGGAGGGACAGAAGGCCCCCTTTGAGAACCCCTATCAACCCTCTTGCATGGTACCTCGCCAACACTTCGGCTATGGCCAGAGTCAATAGGCACTGAAGCCACAGTAGCCACACTTCACTGTTTAGTGTCATTGCCCAACACCTGTCCTATATCTGTGGCCTCAGTAGACTGGGTAGGCATAGGCCTATTGGCTGTGGCCAGGGATAAAGAAGGGGATGGCTGGATGTCAACCGCTGTGTCAGATTTACCCACCCCCAACTGTGCCTCAGTTTCACCCCCATCATCATCAGTGTCTGATGAGGCACAGATATTAGGTGCACAGGGTCCACACTCCCACTGTCATGATCACCTGTGATAAAAGGGGGAAACACAGGCATACATTAATACCTGCACTATTATGGTGCAATATATGCTGCCACCATTACAGATAGTATAGCAATACACACAACAGACCTAAAATGACACATTATATTTCTAGAAATTGATGTGCAGTACTGAAATAACTTTATTTCACTTACCATTTGCAGGAGGCATACATTGGTGGATTCCTGACAGTCCTGAAATAAGCTGAGCAAGAGGTAAGGCCAACATCATCACATTTAACAGTAAGACAGGGGTACTACATGTACTCCCCTCAATCTGCATGAAGTGTTTGTTCAACAAGAATGTGGCTGACAACTCCAAACTGAGCTTACCACTGTACCAATCTTCAACCCCCCCCCCAAAAAAACATGTGACACAGAAGTAACTTTTTTTCAGTTGTTTTACTATACAACAGTATTCAACTGGTCATATAACAAAGCCTACCTGGAAGTTCTTCCTGGGACTGAGAAGGAGGGCACCCACATCAATCACATATTGAGGGGCCACTCTGCTGTGAGTTGTCCTACTGTAGAAGATTCACCAGGAGTTCCTCATCGAGGTTGAGAGGTGGTTCTGCAGCAGGCCCACCCCTGGTTACTCTCTGGTCTCGGACAACAGGAGCTGCATGCCTCTGTGCAGATGTTAACATGTCAGTGACCCTGTGGCACACCTGTTCATAAGTACATCCATGGGCACCCACGGCATATATGTTTGCAACAATCTGCTGCCTCAGTCTCAGCCTCTCTGGCACATTGGGATGACCCCTTCTGAGAAGAAAAGCACCATGTTGCTGGAATACATCCACAATAATAGTATTTTCGGCCTCACTGAAGGGGAATCTGTGCCTCAATGACATTTTCAGTCCTAAAAGACAACAGAATGATAATATACATAAGTCAATGACATTTTTGGTCCTAAAAGACAACAGAATGATAATACACATAACTATCACATAACTACAAAGTAACTGTTACTGGATAAAATAGTTAAGGTAGGCAGTCAGTAGTACCCACTGGAAAAACAGAAAATATACTACAGATGTGAAATGCTAACAATAAGCAGAATGCAAAACAAGGAGAGTAGCAAGAACAACAGATCCTTGTATGTACCATAGCAGTAACTCAACTGTGATCCCCCCCGAAGAACAGTCCATTCTAGTTTATGACATAACAGTAACTTATCTTTGCACCCCCACCCTCAAAAGAACAGACATATGAACCATTTTGCTAATAAAACACATCTGAAGTGCTAAACATGCATTCAAAGGATCTGTCCCTGAAACAGTTGTATATATGTATCACACAGCTTATTATTTTCATGTATTGTTAATCATTTGTACCTCTGAAATGGCTTGACAAAAATAGCCAAGCCATCAGTATACTTCTAACTAATGCATACATATAGTGTAAAAGGCTTTGCTTAACATTATTCATTAATATATTCCACCATATGCATTATGTAGGTAACAAAATGACAGCATACCTGCTGGAGTTCAATACTGTTCTGTAAAGATAGCTTTGGAAATATTTTGCTTTTCTGAACATCTAGCAAGTATCCTCACTATCAGTTTGGCTAGCTATACATTTGCCTTTTTATATTGGAATATATTATTAACAGATTGCATCTGTCTGGGCTGTGTTTCAGGGATACTAATTACAACATAAGCAGCTGAATTGCATGCTAATCAACCAATCTGGGGGGAGCTATTCAACAACTTATAAAGCAACCAAGTAGACTCCATGCTGGTTTTTCCTGTGGATTTCAAAAGTAGTGGAGTACAGACACAGAAAGTCTACACAGACATAATGTTAGGAGCTACTGCTTAACTCCATCTGTATGTGCTACAAGCTGCAGGCAATGCTGCTGCTGCCAATAGGCATAGGCCAAGACAGAAAAGAGTTTTCAGGCCACATTTAACTTATCACAACATACACAACATGGACATTGTAGAGTGCTATAGGGTGGACATGGACCCAATACAGGAACCCAGTGACCTCTGCAGCCTCATCTTAGAATCACAGCCTTTATCTCCCCATGTATTGGCTGTGTACTGCTTGCATCACAGTCAGCCCTGAACTAACACTGTGGCAACTGCTGCATTTACAAGGTAAGTCCTGCACATGTACTGTATTGTATAGTAATATTATGACATGTCCTTGTATTTCATCACTTGGTACAGTAAGCAACTACAAGGTGGGAGATTTGTATGGAAATTAATGTCACGTGTGACAGCAGAGAGTTATTTGACTTGTATGTGTCTAGTAACAAGTAGTAGGCCTCAGGCCTCAAAGATTCACACATTGATACCTCCCCAAAGTAATGATGATCACTGAGTGCCCACAGTTAAGCACCGTACATTTGTAATGGGAAATCATAACAGAGAGAAGTTTGAAAGTGATGGGACACATAGCAGTTTCCAGCTTCACCACCCTCGCAAGATCAAACCAGCAGGATGCAAAACAAGAAGAGTAACAAGAGCAACATAGTCTTGTTTGTGCCATAACAGTAGTTCAGCCTGGGTCCACCCCCCTCAAAAGAACATTATACCCTTGCAAGTACCATGACAGTAACCTATTTCCCCTCCAAAAACAACAGTCTATTCTTCTTTATGCCATCCAACCTGCCACTAATTTGATGTCAATTTGATGTCAACTGCATATCACGGTGTTCCCAGTTAATATCCTCAAACATTTTATAATAAATGATATAGGCTAGCTGTCTGCATGTCTCTGAGTACTGGTCAGATAGCAGATGAATGATCAAGAAACACAGAAAGGTAGGACACAGCTGTATATTTGCAAGGAATAATCATAGCAGGTTGTGTGATTACTAAATGCACTACATCCAAATATATTACATAGAATACATTTACAAATAACATGTCATGCCTTGATATGAGTGTACATTCAGTTGCACTTGGTTGTGTGAGGAATTGCATCATGTATTTGCTGCAAAGCTGTTTGTAGGACAAAGATGGATAAGTGCCCCTCCTGTTTTCTGATGGTGCATTGCAGTGAGAGTTGTAATCCAGACCTATGTAATCATATCTCATGTGTAGTAACAGTTTTGCTCTTTCTGTATATGTTTGTGTGATCCCCCACGTGATCTGCTTAACCACACATCAGATATGCACCAGACATTAAAATATAGAAACAGGATGCTTTCAGTTGTCTTAGCTGCATGGTTCTTAGCACTGCCCAAACCCATGCAGTGAAGCTGCGCTATGCTTACAATAGCACCTTCACTGTATATCTAAAGATACATGAGGTCCCTTCACTACTCTTGTGGTGAGATAGGTTGAGGGATGACCTATAGTGTACCAGGTCCTGGGTTTGAGTCCTAGGCAGTGATACCTTTTACATATACTGCTGTGAAACTGTGTTAGGTCACTGAAACATCCGTACACTTTAAATTCAGTTATTACTATATTTAGAAAAGCTGCATGATGCTAAGCATCGCTTAAACATGGGTAAAAAATTTTTTCCATGTTTGCGCATTGCTAAACATCACTTAAACAGAGGGTTTCTGTGTTTGTGCGATGCTAAATGATGCAGAGTGTTTTTGAAAATTTCAGAATGATGCACAATGATGGGAATGCATCCTATTTAAAGTGCAATAGGCTGGAATTGCACATTATTCCTTGGAGCCTGATCCTGAGTGTGGATATGGCTGTCGTGGGAAAGGAGTGTGCTTTCAGGCACAAGGTTGAAGTGTTCAGGAGTGTAGAATTTTTATTGGACTCCTGGTACAGCACCATGGGCCCCAGTTGCTGCAGGTCAACTATCTTGGCTCAGAATGCAAGTTTGAGGCCTGAGATGTTTTGGCCAGGGACCTGACCAGTGCAGCTGGTATCCCCTGCACTGGTGGGCAGTGTCATCACCATTATGATGACCTCTGTTGATGGAAGAGGGGTACTTTTATTTTTATTTATTTTATTTTTATTTTATTTAACATTTGTTGACCGGGAATGTCCGACTAGGTTCCACAGAGCCTGTTTTCAGCGGAGGCCCGGGGAGAAATGCTCCAGATGCATGTCTTTGGAATGTGGGAGGAAACCGGAGTACCCGGAGGAAACCCACGCGAACACAGGGAGAACATGTAAACTCCACACAGAAGGCACCCCAGCCGAGAATCGAACCAGAGAACCTCTTGCTGTGAGGTGACAATGTTAACCACTGCACCACTGTGCCGACTTTAGATCACTGGATCCAAGAGGCATGGGCAGAGAACACCCCACAGATATGAAAGTATGTTTTCTAGTAATTTATAGATATACAAGCTGAAGCTGTGTAAAACTGGTATGCATGATGGTTTCTTTCTCTTACCACAGCCTCAGAAGAGAGGGCTTGCAACAACCAGTCCCATGCAAGGTGTTTGGCCAGGATGAGGCAAGCACGTGGTATGTAAGAAAACCAAGAAAATAATAAATGAATGCATAACTTAATAAAATAAAATAAATACAGATATTGAAATCTTAACAGTCATGTATTAAATACCTAGGACATCATAGACTTTCATTAATGTGTCAGTGCATACCTGGACTATAAAAGCAGGTTAAAGCAAGTAAGCATGCAGTACTGTGTAGCATAGCTTCCACCATTAGTTAATGTTGCAGAATACCCAGATAAAGAGTGAATGTTGTGGTCCACTCATTGTCAGACATATGCTGTTGATTGCAGTCAATAACTGATTAGGGTAAACATGTATGTTAACAGAAGTCCTAGGCAGCTATCCATGCATGCAAATATAAGAGTTGAAACAACATGAATCAATAAAGTGTAAAAGGAGACAGTGCTGTTATAATGTTGTGTTTCAAATAAAATGTTCAATAGTACTATAGTCACTGCTTGTGGGTTCTAATCCCACACCAGGCAACTGAAAAAATTGTGTGGTTTTCAATACTGTTATAGCATTTCATCAATAAAACATAACCATGCTTGCATGTGATATGCATACCCATAGACCTGTGCCTTGAATGTCGAGCTATCAAGTGTAATCAGTGTACAGGGACATACCTCTCAACTGTCATGATTTTTGCAGAATGTACTGAGTATTGCCCCATATGTCTGGTCTGTTTGGTATATGATCTTGTTTTACTGGCCAGTGTCTGCCACCTTACTGAGGATCAACATCAGAAAAAAATGTCAGTCTATGATTTGCAGATATACAATATCACTCAAAATGCAATTTAATGGCAAATCTGTTATCTGAACACCTTGCTATTATTGTAAGAGCACACTATTTAAGAATATTCCCTGTTGTTGTGCCTTTGTTCCACCATTATGTATGGCTTGGGCCATAATGTCTCATGCTAAGAGGTTGAGTGGTACAGTATGTGCTTGGAATATCATATATCCAATATAAGCAACATTGAATGATTGCTGGATGCAATATGATCTGAGCTAGTGTCTGTGTAAGGAACAGGGTAGTATTTCAAATAATAAACGTCATAGCAGCCAGTAGTGTTATAAGTAAAATATACCATATATAAAATTACTTATTTGTAGTATGCTTTGTTGAATTCACTTCAGAAGACTGAAAGCTCACAATCTTGAATCCCATAAGACTGACACCCAAAATCTTGAAAGCTCAAAAGACTGAAAACACAAAAGACTGAATCTCAAAATATTTAAAACACACAGGATACAAACACTTACTATATCCCAGTACAGGGATATAGAGAAACAAATGCAAGACAAACCATATTACTTTCCCCCGCTACTTAAATATATCAACTCTGAGATCGCACTTCACTGCACTAACATGAGTTATGTTATAGTATAGCAAGTTAGAAGGGAACACTAGTAAGGTTACAACAGGATGTCATGAAACATGTAATGGTATGTTTGCCATTTTGTTCTGTGGTATACGATCTCAGTGTTGATATATTTAAGTAGCAGGGGGGTCAAGGCCCCCACACGTGGGGTGCAGGGAGGCTTGCCACCCCTGCTTATACTTGGTGGAAAGTAGTATGGTTTGTCTTGTATTTGTTTCTCTATATCCATGTAGTGGAATATAGTAAGTGTTTGTATCCTGTGTGTGTTTACAGTATTCTGAGATTCAGTCTTTTGAAATTTCAGGATTTTGGGTGTCAGTCTTATGGGATTTGAGATTGTGATCTTTCAGTCCTCTGAAGTGAATCCATTTTGTTATAGTGTCTGTGAAGTTACTAATACTCTCCTGTCTTCTCTCACCCCACCCCCTTCTCTTCTTTTATTTATTTAATCAATATATTAACTACTACCATTTGCTATTATCGTATTATTTGGTATTGTCTCTTATGTTGTCCTTATCTATAATTTAATATTGCTTTGTTGTTAAATACATTTTCATTTGCATTGTTTATTGTTGTGTTCCTCATTATATTATTTTTCAATTTTCTTCCATTATTCATTATTGTTTTCTTTTATCTTATTCATTACATTTGTTTGGATTACGTTTTTTGCATTATGCTTCTATTTTATTTACCACAGCACAACAAGGTAGGCCAGTTCCTGGTGATCTATCTACTTTGGCTCCCCTGCTGAGGCACCAGGATCCAGCATGTCTGGGCTGCAGCTTGTTGGCATCCCCCATGCTGCTCCTGCACTACCTACTCTGTCAGGTAGTTCCACCCCAAAGGCTGGGAATGTGCCCCCTTTGGGAGTGCAGGTGGAGGGGATGACTATGTTACATATGCACAACTTCCAGGCATGAATTGTAGGCTTGTGCAGTAGACTATCAGCACATGCTTATGCTGGATGGAGAGCATGCTGTCCATTCTGGTACATCAGTCGTCCAAAGGTGCTGGCGTCAGCCACTTGCTCCACAGAAACAGTGAAGGTGTAGTGCTGACAGCCCTATGGGAGAGGACTTAAGTCACACTGTTACCGTGTCTGACATCCATGGGATCTGGCACCTGTCCCAAAAAAGAAATCTCGTCCCATACATAGCTCTCCATTTTGCACACATATTTAAGCTAAGCTAAATGACAGTGTATTACTACCTGCATGTGAAAGCATGATAATCACATTCAAAAAGTTCACCTATGCCCTGTAGCAAACCCAGTACCGTCTGAATTGAAAAATAGTGCACCAACCCACCAAGCCACACAGCGAATGAATTAGCACAAGCATTGGAAGCAAAACATAGTAATTGTCATTTTCTCATCATTAAGTGTATTTACACAATGCTGCACATTGCATCACAGTGTGCAGAAAATCTGCTAAAAGAATAATGGAAAATAGGAAATTAACTGGGAATCTGGTAGAGAAATACATCACTATAAAGCCATACAAATAGTTGTAGGTGTAAGTGAAGTATGTAACAGCAGTTCAGTGTGCAATTATCTGTACAACATGTAAAAATCACCTGTGGTATCACTGATTCTGTAGCTCAATCTGTAAAATGCTTTGAAAACTTTTTTCTTTGGGTCACATGATCCTGTGTTCAAATACAGCTGTGTCTAACATTTCAAAAGTATGTATGTGTACATTGCCATTACAAATTGTGATCTGTATGACTGTGTCATCACCTATTTATCCACCTAATGCAGTACAGATGGAATGTCTGCTTCTAAACAATGGTGGTCAAAGGCCTACAGATAGGAACACATTTAACTATTGCTATTACAACACTAGAAAGTTCTTAGAATGTCAGTTTTTGCATTACCATGAATTCCCAAAGGAATTTGAAGTATGTAGTGCAAATATGGCCCAGTAATTTCAGAATGCAGTCCTCAGTGATTTGCCAGTGATATTTCAGACAATCACAGGTGTAAAAGTAACACACATATATGGGAGTCATGGTAGAAGTAAAGGTTGCCAGCACACACCTTCAAGATGACTACCAAGACATTACACATGACTTGGCAGTTGTTCGAGTGGTTGACATAATGGTTAATGTACCCCCTACCTTGTTCTAGGACACACTTAGCAGGTAACCTTTTACTCTGTTAAATATACCTTTGGCTAACATACTTACCTTAAAATACATACCTTAATATCCAGTGGGATGAGTTACCTCAATCTGGCTCTGACTGCTAATCAAGGCTGCCACAGGTCCCACAGTTACTCTTCTGTGTTTCTGTCCCGCAGCAGCTTCAGCCTGTAACATGCACATCTTTATATAAAAAGTAGCTGCTACAAACATTCTTTCTGTGCTGATGTGTATCTTTACCCTGTAATTTCCACCCCAACATATGAGAAAGGGGATTGAATGCACATTGAGGCCTTATATCTTGTTGAGTAGTCACATGGGATTGGGTGATTATACTGCAATTCAGCTATGTAGGCTGCATTTAGCATTTAACCAGCTCTGCCAAGTCTTGAACCCAGGACCTTGTACACCATACTCAGAGCAATGTATCACTACACCACATTTCTGAACCACAGACTGGTTCAGATACAATCAACTGCTAATGAGAACCAGCATAAAAAGGCAGATTTCTAGCTAGGCAAGCCAGTGTGGATAAGAGTTACATCTTATGTCTAACTCGTTGACACAGTACTTATATAACAGTATCTTTCAACAGAGGAGTATTGTACTCCATCAGGTATGTATCCATTTTGTTTCATACATGATGCATGTGTTTGAATATACTTAGGGAGAATGGGGATTACATCATTAAGCCTGTGTTAGAACTGTACTGATGACATGGCATTGATCCCCAGCCCTGTTAGATGTAGAGAGGATGTAGAGTACACCAAGGATATAATGCTGTCTGATAACTAGGTACACAGGTCTCCTGGGTACTGCCTTTGATAGCAGTTGTAATAGAACACTGCTGTTTTGTTAGCACTGTTGTTTTTATTTCATTTTCTTTGGGGGGTATTTCCTGCTATGGAGCACACTACAACAGACTGCTGTGTTGGGTGTGTGAGCATACATGAGTATCTGTCATGGCACAAACAGGAATATGTCACTACTGCTACTATCCTAATTGCATCCACACCTTTTGTATGTTTGGCCCACTGTTGAATATGAGATGTGTAACCAAGCGTTGAATACTTATAGCCTTCCTTTACTGCTGTATCTCTACATAGTTTACTCATATGTATGTGATCCTTACATGTGTTCTCATTTCTTTGTATTTTAGCAAACATTATGCATGCACGTCACAGGCCATGATTTTCTGAGGCGGAAAACAACCTCAACATTGAAGCATTGTGGCAACATTACCAGGTCACGCTGTCCCGAGGAAGGGCAAATAGGTCAGAATGTTCACATTTCACATGAACTGGTGCATAACATCAATGCCATGGGTCATCAAAATCATACCTAGAAGCAGGTGTGACCATGCCAAGGACATGATTAACATAGCAAGGAGACACGTAGGTGATGTGGCCAAGGATTGGCAAGTCACTGGTGGTATGCCTGCAGCAGAACCTCCCCTCACAACCACAGAAGAAATCCTTGCAAACCTTGCTACACAGGACAGCTCCCAGACATACATCAGTCAATATGTTGTGGGTGTGGGTGCCACCTGTTCCTCTCAAGAGGAGCTTCCAGGTATGCTTAGTTAGATCAGCAGTAGAATACTGTTGCATTCATCCTGTCAAGGTGTATATAGTCTTACATGGGTGTCAGGTGTTTTTGGGAGGAGAGCAAGTTAGTTGCAGTTTTAAGCTCATGTAGAGATAGTCACCCACATACCTCTTAATCTTGTAGTTACTGTAGATATGACATATTTGGACATATTAACCTCTGTTATACTTTAACATGTGGTGCTGTTGCTATTACCTCTTCCTCAACTTTTTTCAGGACTGTCAGGAATTGGAATAGGCCATGCTCCTGCTGCTGGTAAGCTGAAAACTGTTTTGTCAGAGATGTAGATATATTTCAATGCATTAGCTAAAGTGTCATCCCAGGCCTGCTAGCTGGGTTTATGTACTGTCTGCACAATTGTCAACTGTACTGATATTTTCTGAATGTCCACAGTTTAGACTCATACCTCTGTCTTGTAGGTATGACCATAGTGATGAAAACTAATGTCTTATTGTTTAGTAAGGTCCACAGTGGCAGTGATCTATGTTAGATAACAGTTTCACAGAAATTCATGCAGCCTGCCCTTCAACAGGGTAATAGAGGTGCTCTGCTTGACATGGATGTGAGACCTGCTACAGAGGAGTGCCCACCTTCAACAGATGTTCCTGTCCCTCCAGCATGTCCTATGTATGTCATGCTGTACATTTAGGTTCCTGGAACACATAACTGTAGTCCCACAGTAGGTCACACAACATCACTTTATTGTCTGGTTGTTTGTAAGGCAATGTAGCCTTGTAAGGCCAAAGTACTTACTGCAAACATGAACAAATGTTCTGTGGATGCATCATCCACACTTTCAATTTAAAGAATGCCTACAGAGAGTGTGTTTTACACTGTTAGTCCCAAGGGTGTAGCAGCATGACTCTGCTCTTGTGAACCTGCCTAATAACAGGCTTATGGTTCAGGCAAGTGCCATATGCATGGAAAAGCAGTGTACTTAATCGACCATGTTATCCCACAATGTCAGGTACTGTTTTACCTTAGAATGACACCAAAAACTTAATAACATCTTACATATATGCATCTGTCAGGCCACTGTGTAACCACAGCCTGTTTTGATATATACACAAACAATAATCTATTGGTAAGGACATTAGCAGTGTCTGTTGAAGAGAAGTCGACAGCGTCCCATAGGCTGATATAAAATGAACTGACTAACATCCACACACACCAAGTTGGCGACAGTGAAATTAGTATCACTACCTATGTTTACAGAACATTGCACAGGGCACACACACACACACACACACACACACACACACACACACACACACACACACACACACACACACACACACACACACACACACACACACACACACACACACACACACACACACACACACACACACACACACACACACATACACACCAATGTGGCTGGATTGAGAATAGAACCCCTGCTTATCTACATTTACAAACTATAGGACAAACTTATTGGGCACACCACAGCTCATGTGTGACATTAACATGACTTTAAGTAATCTTATGGTAGATGACATCAGCAGGCCTTGGAAAGGACAAGACTATGGAGGGCTGCATCAACTGCAAGGCCCAAAACACTGCAAAATCATGCCAGTTCAGAACTCAGTGTGGGATTCACACTTGTTCTGTAGGGAGATGCACATACACATACACACACACACACACACACACACACACACACACACACACACACACACACACACACACACACTCACATACACACGTGGGCTGGAGTGAGATTAGAAGCCCTGCCTATCTAGTTTTACTGACTACAGGACACACTACTTAAAGCATGCACCACTGCTCAAGTCTGCTTTATAAATAACTGCAGATGACCTAATCCTAGGGCACCTAACCAAGCCCTGTCATAAACAGCTTGGAAAGCCTGCAGAATCACATTGCTTCTTACTGTCATCTGTGCCTAGTAGCCTAGCAGTGAGATAACTATTTATTAGCCTGTCTATGTGACAACACTACCCGTTTTGAGCATATGTGTCTGTTTGCATTTGGATGGGTAAGCCTGTGACCAAAATCAATTTGCCCTGTCCAGGAATGAGCACGCACAACATTATACATTACACAACTTGTTCAGTTGTTGATGTACGTGTGGTGAAATCCAGCAGACACAGGTGGTTGTGGTGAATGTGGGTGTTGTTGCTGGTGTAGATAGAAATATATAGCTTCACATTATATGTACATATTCTTTTCCTGTAACATACATTTTCAAGGTTTCCACATGCTATCTTAGGGAGATGTGGTCTTGAATACCAGGACACTGTAATTCTTCACTGTCCAGATGTTTGCAACAAGTCCACAGGTTTGACTCATATTTATGCGTGTTTCACACTAAATTGTGCTTTGCTGTCAAATGTGGCATCATTTACAAATGACATGAGAGAAGACTGGCAGAAATCTGAAATTCAGATGTCCTAATAGTCCTCCAAATGTAACACGTTATTCAATGCACTTCCACATTTGTAAGTGCAGTATCTAAAGTTTAGGCCTTACTTTTGGTCCTTTGTCCAACATTGTATGTGGTTTAGTGCAACTTTACTGTCCATGATTTGGGTATGTAGGGCATACACACACACACACACACACACACACACACACACACACACACACACACACACACACACACACATATTTTATACATATATGGGTCTACTTTGTTTTTTTGAAGTTTCAAAACTTCGAAACCCATATGGCCAAGACCATATGATCGAAGTTTTGAAACTTAGAAACTACAATAAAAACAGCAACAGAACACAAAACAGGTTACCTTCACATTCCTTCAGGGGGGCAAGCCCCTCTGCATCCCCTACTGTAAAAGTATATACAAGCACTGCATCTATGAGGAAAAAATACAGGCAGTTAGAAGAACAAGAAAAATAAATTATCAGCAAAGCAAGGCATCCCAGGGTCAGTACAGTTTTTATTATTCCTTGACTAGCTAATTTGGCTGACTGACTGACTGACTGACTGACAAAATACACCAGTGAGTACAGGACTTTTATGGAGTTCTTGACAAATGCAGTCCTGCCTCTTTAGATATATATTGTGTCCTAAGTTGGTCATGCAATGTGTCCTAAGTTGGTCATGCAACTATTTTAAAAGTTGTTTTACAAGTTATTTTAAAAGTGCTGCTACAGCAGACTAACAGGTCTTCCTTTTTTGTAACAAGTACAAAGAAATCATTTCTTGCTTCAGCTTGCTTTGTCATCATGTGTTCTTACTGCTTAATTGTCTTATCATAACATTTCTAATGAGAAAGAGTATTTATTATTGTTACAGCTGCAGTTTACATTATTGCTACTGTTGAATAATTCAGAATTAACGAAAATTTGCAACTTACAAAGTAATACAAACGCTTAATAAAAACTTCATATAAAGTCTGCAGCAAGACACAACTGCTCCTGTCATTCATTCTATAGATAATGTATGAAATAGAATAATATATGTTTCCTGATTCTTTAATGTTTATGGCATATATGTACATTTTACAAAACATGCATTTTATATTATTTGCATTCTTTACACATATAGTTTAGTAATGTTTTGATAGAAATAGAAAAGTACTGATTAATATATGTTTTATACAACTTTTTTAGGCAAGGTTAAAAGGATAAAACCACCACCATAACAGATACAAGCATGCAAAATCTGAAGGTAATGCTACTCAATGCTAGACGTCTAAACCTCAAAATGCACTCTCTCGAGGCACTCCTAAAAATGGAGACTATCAATATCTGTGCAGTAACTGAGACCTGGTTCAAGGCTCCAGAGAGCACCCCTGCAATACCAGGCTACAACTCTTACCACACATTTCGGCCACAAAACCAAGACTGAAACACTAAAGGTGGAGGAGTGTCCATATTCACCAAGGATATTCACACCTCCAGGCTAGTTGCCCAACACAATGCATCTGAAATTCTCCAGGTGCAACTAACACTAGGTAAGACTGCAATCCAAATTGTAGCTTGCCACAGATCCCCCACCATGCCTCAAGATTCTCACTACACCTTTCTAAACATACTGGAAAATATTAAGATATAACCAAACATCCTAATACTGGGTGATTTCAACTACCATGCCATTAACTGGGAAAACTACTCGGGTACCAACTCCTTTTCCCAACGGTTCTTGGAATTCATAAATTCCAATGCCCTGGATCAACTAATCCATTGTCCCACTAGGGGCTCCAATATCCTAGACCTGGTCATTACCAACATGGGAGATAGATGCTCCACACTAGTGGTCACCCCCTCATTAGTCAGGTCTGACCATAAGCAAATCACCCCTGACATCCACATTCCACCCCCACCCCCCAGTAAGGAAACCTCCTTAAAAAAATTCTCCAAAGCCAACTTCATGCTACTGAAGTCAGAAATTCCAAACTTCACGACACCCATGCAGACGGGATCTGAAAGTTAGACTGCAGAATCCTACACTAAGGCACTGTACGAGCACATCCACTGTGCATGGATCGTGCCATCCCAAATAGAACCAAGATGCTCTTCTCCAAAAAAAGGAAGCCAATCTGATGGTCCCCTGCTATAAACAAACTATACAACAAAAGGAAGAAACTGTTGCTAAAAAGAGGAAAATCCCAGGATGCAAAAAACTCCCTCACCAGCCTCAGTAAGAAGCTGTTATCCCTCATAAAATCCTCAAAAGCTAGTTACGAAAATAAAATTACCAAAGATTCCAAAGACAACCGCAAGGCATTCTATAGTTATGTCAAGAATCTAAATTATCAGCAAAGCAAGGCATCCCAGGGTCAGTACAGTTTTTATTATTCCTTGACTAGCTAATTTGGCTGACTGACTGACTGACTGACAAAATACACCAATGAGTACAGGACTTTTATGCAGTTCTTGACAAATGCAGTCCTGCCTCTTTAGATATATATAGTGTCCTACGTTGGTCATGCAATGTGTCCTAAGTTGGTCATGCAACTATTTTAAAAGTTGTTTTACAAGTTATTTTAAACGTGCTGCTACAGCAGACTAACAGGTCTTCCTTTTTTGTAACAAGTACAAAGAAATCATTTCTTGCTTCAGCTTGCTTTGTCATCATGTGTTCTTACTGCTTAATTGTCTTATCATAACATTTCTAATGAGAAAGAGTATTTATTATTGTTACAGCTGCAGTTTACATTATTGCTACTGTTGAATAATTCAGAATTAACGAAAATTTGCAACTTACAAAGTAATACAAACGCTTAATAAAAACTTCATATAAAGTCTGCAGCAAGACACAACTGCTCCTGTCATTCATTCTATAGATAATGTATGAAATAGAATAATATATGTTTCCTGATTCTTTAATGTTTATGGCATATATGTACATTTTACAAAACATGCATTTTATATTATTTGCATTCTTTACACATATAGTTTAGTAATGTTTTGATAGAAATAGAAAAGTACTGATTAATATATGTTTTATACAACTTTTTTAGGCAAGGTTAAAAGGATAAAACCACCACCATAATAGATACAAGCATGCAAAATCTGAAGGTAATGCTACTCAATGCTAGACGTCTAAACCTCAAAATGCACTCTCTCGAGGCACTCCTAAAATGGAGACTATCAATATCTGTGCAGTAACTGAGACCTGGTTCAAGGCTCCAGAGAGCACCCTGCAATACCAGGCTACAACTCTTACCACACATTTCGGCCACAAAACCAAGACTGAAACACTAAAGGTGGAGGAGTGTCCATATTCACCAAGGATATTCACACCTCCAGGCTAGTTGCCCAACACAATGCATCTGAAATTCTCCAGGTGCAACTAACACTAGGTAAGACTGCAATCCAAATTGTAGCTTGCCACAGATCCCCCACCATGCCTCAAGATTCTCACTACACCTTTCTAAACATACTGGAAAATATTAAGATATAACCAAACACCCTAATACTGGGTGATTTCAACTACCATGACATTAACTGGGAAAACTACTCGGGTACCAACTCCTTTTCCCAACGGTTCTTGGAATTCATAAATTCCAATGCCCTGGATCAACTAATCCATTGTCCCACTAGGGGCTCCAATATCCTAGACCTGGTCATTACCAACATGGGAGATAGATGCTCCACACTAGTGGTCACCCCCTCATTAGTCAGGTCTGACCATAAGCAAATCACCCCTGACATCCACATTCCACCCCCACCCCCCAGTAAGGAAACCTCCTTAAAAAAATTCTCCAAAGCCAACTTCATGCTACTGAAGTCAGAAATTCCAAACTTCACGACACCCATGCAGACGGGATCTGAAAGTTAGACTGCAGAATCCTACACTAAGGCACTGTACGAGCACATCCACTTGTGCATGGATCGTGCCATCCCAAATAGAACCAAGATGCTCTTCTCCAAAAAAAGGAAGTCAATCTGATGGTCCCCTGCTATAAACAAACTATACAACAAAAGGAAGAAACTGTTGCTAAAAAGAGGAAAATCCCAGGATGCAAAAAACTCCATCACCAGCCTCAGTAAGAAGCTGTTATCCCTCATAAAATCCTCAAAAGCTAGTTACGAAAATAAAATTACCAAAGATTCCAAAGACAACCGCAAGGCATTCTATAGTTATGTCAAGAATCTAAATGGCAATGCTCAGATCTGCTCTGAGCTACAACAGAATGGCATTAAATATACTGATCCCAAGGATATTGCCAATATCCTGGCAGATCGATTTAGAGCCAACTTCACCTCCCCTCTTACCCCCTAAAGGGCCCATCTCAATACCAAAAGATTGCCAAATTCCGGTAATCACTGCCACACAGGTAGAAACCGCACTCTCCAAAGCTAAGAATACAGCATCCATGGGACCAGATGACATCCCAGGCTGTGTACTACACGAACTCCAAAATGAACTGGCACCTCACCTAAGTGTCATGTTTAATCATAGCCTCGCCTCAGGCTTCATGCCCACTGAGTGGCGCACAGCTACAGCTATCCCACTCCACAAGGGGGGAATCTGCCTTGGATCCCAGGAACTACCATCCCATCAGTCTGACAAGCCTGATCTGCAAGGGCATGGAATGCATTATCATGGAACTTATAAACAAAGACATTGGCAACCTTCAAACACTGGACTCCACCCAGTTTGGGTTTGTGAAGGGCCGATCTTGTCTCCTGAATCTGATTGACTTCTTCGAATCAGTCTCCAGAGCTGTGGACGAGGGTAAGGTAGTCCACACAGCCTATCTGGACCTCGCCAAGGGGTTCTACACCATCCCCCACTCTGGAATCATAGATAAACTTACTAAGCTGCGCATAAATCCCTACATCAC